>NW_006799724.1:1177857-1226153 GCF_000442215.2 Lipotes vexillifer
AAGCGGAGAGATTCCCGCACAGAGGATCAGGGCCGACCGGCACTCACCATTCCGAGAGGCTTGTCTGCTCGCCCGCCGAGGCGGGAGGGGCTGCGAGCTGAGGCTCGGTTTCGGTTTCGGTCGGAGCTCAGGGAGAGGACTGGGGTTGGCGGCTTCAACATAGCCCGAAGGGGTTAGTGCGCCACGGCTAGCCGGGAGGGAGTCCGGGGAAAAGTCTGGACCTACCCAAGAGGCAAGAGACCTTTTCTTGCCTCTGTGTTTCCTGGTGCGCGAGGAGAGGGGTTTTAAGAGCGCTGCCTAAAGGAGCTCCAGAGACGGCCGCGAGCTGCGGCTAAAAGCTCGGAAACCAGAGACGGGCGGGAGACGCTAAGGCTGCTGCTGCCGCCACCAAGGGGCCTGTGTGCGAGCACAGGTCACTGCCCCCACCCCTCTTCCGGGGAGCCTGTGCAGCCCGCCACTGCCAGGTTCCCGGGACCCAGGGACAATTTCTCAGGGAGAACACACGGCGGGCCTCAGGCTGGGGCAACGTCACGCCGACTTCTGCCGCCGCAGGACCGCTCCGCACTCCGTGCCCCTCCCTGCCCCCGGCCTGAGAGCGCCAGAGCCCCCGAGTCAGCGGCTCCTTTAACGCCGTCCTGTCTGAGCAAAAAGCAGACGCCCTCCAGCGACCTACACGCAGAGGCAGGGCCAAGTCGAAAGCTGAGCCCCTGTGAGCTGTGAGAACAAAGAAGAAAAAGGGAAATCTCTCCCAGCAGCCTCAGAAACAGCGGATTAAAGCTACACAATCAATTTGATGTACCCTGCCTCTGTGGAATACATGAATAGACAGCGAATCATCCCAAATTGAGGAGGCGGACTTCTAGAGCAAGATCTATGATTTTTTCCCCTTTTCCTCTTTTTGTGAATGTGTATGTGTATGCTTCTGTGTGAGATCTTGTCTGTATAGGTTTGCTTCCACCATTTGTCCCAGCGTTCTATCCGACCATTTTTTTTTTTAATTTTTTTCTTAATAATTAATTTTAATTTAAAGAACTCTGTTATACTTTACCTTCTTTCTATCTTTCCTTCCTTCCTTCCCTTTTTGAGACAACGAATCGTCCCAAATTGAGGAGGTGGACTTGGAGAGCAAGTTTTATGATTTTTTCCACTTTACCTCTTTTTGTGAGGGTATATGTGTATGCTTCTATGTAAGATTTTGTCTCTATAACTTTGCTTCCACCATTTGTCCTAAGGTTCTATCCTTCCCTTTTTTTTTTCCTCTAAATAATTATTTTTTTAATTCAATAACTTTATTATACTTTATTTTATTTTACTGTATCTTCTTTCTTTCTGTATTTTTTCCTTCCTTCCCTCATTCCTTCCTTCCTTCCCTCCTCCCTCCCTCCCTCCTTTCTTTCCTTCTTGCCTTCTTCCTTTCTTTTCTTCTTTCTTTCTTTCTTCCTTCCCTCCTTCCTTCCTTCCCTCCTCTCTTTCTTTCTTTCTTTCTTTCTTTCCTATTTCCTCCTACTTATACTAATTCTCTCTACTTTCTCTCCCTTTTATTCTGAGCCGAGTGGATGAAAGGCTCTTGCTGCTCCAGCCAGGAGTCAGGACTCTGCCTCTGAGGTGGGAGAGCCAACTTCAGAACACTCGTCAAGAAGAGACCTCCCAGCCCCACATAATATCAAACGGCGAAAATCTCCCAGAGATCTCCATCTCAACACCAGCACCCAGCTTCGCTCAACGACCAGCAAGCTACAGTGCTGGACAACCTATGCCAACCATATAGCAAAACAGGAACACAACCCCACCCACTAGCAGAGAGGCTGCCTAAAATCATAATAAGTCCACAGACACCCCAAAACACACCACCAGACGTGGACCTGCCCACTAGAGAGACAAGATCTAGCCTCATACACCACAACACAGCCACTAGTCCCCTCCACCAGGAAGCCTACACAACGCACTGAACCAACCTTAGCCACTGGAGACAGACATCAAAAACAACGGGAGCTACGAACTTGCAGCCTGCAAAAAGGTGAACCCAATCACAGTAAGATAAGCAAAATGAGAAGACAGAAAAACACACAGCAGATGAAGGAGCAGGATAAAAACCCACCAGACCTAACAAATGAAGAGGAAATAGGCAGTCTACCTGAAAAAGAGTTCAGAATAATGATAGTAAAGATGATCCAAAATCTTGGAAATAGAATGGACAAAATGCAAGAAGCAGTTAACAAGGACCTAGAAGAAATAAAGATGAAACAGACAATGATGAACAACACAATAAATGAAATGAAAAATACTCTAGATGGGATCAATAGCAGAATAAATGAGGCAGAAGAACGGATAAGTGACCTGGAAGATAAAATAGTGGAAATAACTACTGCAGAGCAGAATAAAGAAAAAAGAATGAAAAGAACTGAGGACAGTCTCAGAGACCTCTGGGACAACATTAAACGCACCAACATTCGAATTATAGGGGTTCCAGAAGAAGAAGAGAAAAAGAAAGGGACTGAGAAAATATTTGAAGAGATTATAGTTGAAAACTTCCCTAATATGGGAAAGGAAATCGTTAATCAAGTCCAGGAAGCACAGAGAGTCCCATACAGGATAAATTCAAGGAGAAATACGCCAAGACACATATTAATCAAACTGTCAAAAACTAAATACAAAGAAAGCATATTAAAAGCAGCAAGGGAAAAACAACAAATAACACACAAGGGAATCCCCATAAGGTTAACAGCTGATCTCTCAGCAGAAACTCTACAAGCCAGAAGGGAGTGGCAGGACATACTGAAAGTGATGAAGGAGAAAAACCTGCAACCAAGATTACTCTACCCAGCAAGGATCTCATTCAGATTTGATGGAGAAATTAAAACCTTTACAGACAAGCAAAAGCTGAGAGAGTTCAGCACCACCAAACCAGCTTTACAACAAATGCTAAAGGAACTTCTCTAGACAAAAACACAAGAGAAGGAAAAGTCCTATAATAACGAACCCAAAACAATTTAGAAAATGGGAATAGGAACATACATATCGATAATTACCTTAAATGTAAATGGACTAAATGCTCCCACCAAAAGACACAGATTGGCTGAATGGATACAAAAACAAGACCCATATATATGCTGTCTACAAGAGACCCACTTCAGACCTAGAGACACATACAGACTGAAAGTAAGGGGATGGAAAAAGATATTCCATGCAAATGGAAACCAAAAGAAAGCTGGAGTAGCAATTCTCATATCAGACAAAATAGACTTTAAAATAAGGACTATCAGAAGAGACAAAGAAGGACACTACATAATGATTAAGGGATCGATCCAAGAAGAAGATATAACAATTGTAAATATTTATGCACCCAACATAGGAGCACCTCAATACATAAGGCAAAAACTAGCAGCCATAAAAGGGGAAATCGACAGTAACACATTCATAGTAGGGGACTTCAACACCCCACTTTCACCAATGGACAGATCATCCAAAATGAAAATAAATAAGGAAACACAAGCTTTAAATGATACATTAAACAGGATGGACTTAATTGATATTTATAGGACACTCCATCCAAAAACAACAGAATACACATTTTTCTCAAGTGCTCATGGAACATTCTCCAGGATAGATCATATCTTGGGTCACAAATCAAGCCTTGGTAAATTTAAGAAAATTGAAATTATATCAAGTATCTTTTCCGACCACAACGCCATGAGATTAGATATCAATTATAGGAAAAGAGCAGTAAAAAATACAAACACATGGAGGCTAAACAATACACTACTTAGTAACGAAGTGATCACTGAAGAAATCAAAGAGGAAATTAAAAAATACCTAGAAACAAATGACAATGGAGATACAACGACCCAAAACCTATGGGATGCAGCAAAAGCAGTTCTAAGAGGGAAGTTTATAGCAATACAAGCCCACCTTAAGAAGCAGGAAACATCTCGAATAAACAACCTAACCTTGCACCTCAAGCAATTAGAGAAAGAAGAACAAAAAAACCCCAGAGTTAGCAGAAGGAAAGAAATCATAAAAATCAGATCAGAAATAAATGAAAAAGAAATGAAGGAAACAATAGCAAAGATCAATAAAACTAAAAGCTGGTTCTTTGAGAAGATTAACAAAATTGATAAACCATTAGCCAGACTCATCAAGAAAATAAGGGAGAAGACTCAAATCAATAGAATCAGAAATGAAAAAGGAGAAGTAACAACTGACACTGCAGAAATACAAAAAATCATGAGGGATTACTACAAGCAACTCTATGCCAATAAAATGGACAATCTGGAAGAAATGGACAAATTCTTAGAAATGCACAAACTGCCAAGACTGAATCAGGAAGAAATAGAAAATATGAACAGACCAATCACAAACACTGAAATTGAAACTGTGATTAAAAATCTTCCAACAAACAAAAGCCCAGGACCAGATGGCTTCACAGGCGAATTCTATCAAACATTTAGAGAAGAGCTAACACCTATTCTTCTCAAACTCTTCCAAAATATAGCAGAGGGAGGAACACTCCCAAACTCATTCTACGAGGCCACCATCACCTTGATACCAAAACCAGACAAGGATGTCACAAAGAAAGAAAACTACAGGCCAATATCACTGATGAACATAGATGCAAAAATCCTCAACAAAATACTAGCAAACAGAATCCAACAGCACATTAAAAGGATCATACACCATGATCAAGTGGGGTTTATTCCAGGAATGCAAGGATTCTTCAATATACGCAAATCTATCAATGTGATTAACCATATTAACAAATTGAAGGAGAAAAACCATATGATCATCTCAATAGATGCAGAGAAAGCTTTTGACAAAATTCAACACCCATTTATGATAAAAACCCTGCAGAAAGTAGGTGTAGAGGGAACTTTCCTCAATATAATAAAGGCCGTATATGACAAGCCCACAGCCAACATCATCCTCAATGGCGAAAAACTGAAAGCATTTCCACTAAGGTCAGGAACAAGACAAGGTTGCCCACTCTCACCACTCTTATTCAACATAGTTTTGGAAGTTTTAGCCACAGCAATCAGAGAAGAAAAGGAAATAAAAGGAATCCAAATCGGAAAAGAAGAAGTAAAGCTGTCACTGTTTGCAGATGACATGATACTATACATAGAGAATCCTAAAGATGCTACCAGAAAACTACTAGAGCTAATCAATGAATTTGGTAAAGTAGCAGGATACAAAATTAATGCACAGAAATCTCTGGCATTCCTATATACTAATGATGAAAAATCTGAAAGTGAAATCAAGAAAACACTCCCATTTACCATTGCAACAAAAAGAATAAAATATCTAGGAATAAACCTACCTAAGGAGACAAAAGACCTGTATGCAGAAAATTATAAGACACTGATGAAAGAAATTAAAGATGATACAAACAGATGGAGAGATATACCATGTTCTTGGATTGGAAGAATCAACATTGTGAAAATGACTCTACTTCCCAAAGCAATCTATAGATTCAATGCAATCCCTATCAAACTACCACTGGCATTTTTCACAGAACTAGAACAAAAAATTTCACAATTTGTATGGAAACACAAAAGACCCCGAATAGCCAAAGCAATCTTGAGAACAAAAAATGGAGCTGGAGGAATCAGGCTGCCTGACTTCAGACTATACTACAAAGCTACAGTAATCAAGACAGTATGGTACTGGCACAAAAACAGAAAGATAGATCAATGGAATAGGATAGAAAGCCCAGAGATAAACCCATGCACATATGGTCACCTTATCTTTGATAAAGGTGGCAGGAATATACAGTGGAGAAAGGACAGCCTCTTCAATAAGTGGTGCTGGGAAAATTGGATAGGTACATGTAAAAGTATGAGATTAGATCACTCCCTAACACCATACACAAAAATAAGCTCAAAATGGATTAAAGACCTAAATGTAAGGCCAGAAACTATCAAACTCTTAGAGGAAAACATAGGCAGAACACTCTATGACATAAATCACAGCAAGATCCTTCTTGACCCATCTCCTAGAGTAATGGAGATAAAAACAAAAATAAACAAATGGGACCTAATGAAACTTCAAAGCTTTTGCACAGCAAAGGAAACCATAAACAAGACCAAAAGACAGCCCTCAGAATGGGAGAAAATATTTGCAAATGAATCAACTGACAAAGGATTAATCTCTAAAATTTACAGGCAGCTCATGCAGCTCAATAACAAAAAAATAAACAACCCAATCCAAAAATGGGCAGAAGACCTAAATAGACATTTCTCCAAAGAAGATATACAGACTGCCAACAAACACATGAAAGAATGCTCAACATCATTAATCATTAGAGAAATGCAAATCAAAACTACAATGAGATATCATCTCACACCAGTCAGAATGGCCATCATCAAAAAATCTAGAAACAATAAATGCTGGAGAGGGTGTGGAGAAAAGGGAACACTCTTGCACTGCTGGTGGGAATGTGAATTGGTTCAGCCACTATGGAGAACAGTATGGAGGTTCCTTAAAAAACTACAAATAGAACTACCATATGACCCAGCAATCCCACTACTAGGTATATACCCTGAGGAAACCAGAATTCAGAAAGAGTCATGTACCAAAATGTTCATTGCAGCTCTATTTACAATAGCCCGGAGATGGAAACAACCTAAGTGCCCGCCGTCGGATGAATGGATAAAGAAGATGTGGCACATATATACAATGGAATATTACTCAGCCATAAAAAGAAACGAAATTGAGCTATTTGTAATGAGGTGGATAGATCTAGAGTCTGTCATACAGAGTGAAGTAAGTCAGAAAGAGAAGGACAAATACCGTATGCTAACACATATATATGGAATTTAAGAAAAAAAAAATGTTATGAAGAACCTAGGGGTAAAACAGGAATAAAGACAGAGACCTACTGGAGAACAGACTTGAGGATATGGGGAGGGGGAAGGGTGAGGTGTGTTAGGGCGAGAGAGAGACATGGACATATATATACTAACAAACGTAAGGTAGATAGCCAGTGGGAAGCAGCCGCATGGCACAGGGAAACCGGCTCGGTTCTTTGTGGCTGTCTGGAGGGGTGGGATAGGGAGGGTGGGAGGGAGGGAGACAAAGAGGGAAGAGATATGGGAACATATGTATATGTATAACTGACTCACTCTGTTATAAAGCAGAAACTAACACACCATTGTAAAGCAATTATACCCCAATAAAGATGTTAAAAAAAAAAAAAAAGAAAATATTAGGCTTACGTTTTCTTTGATCATTATATTTAATTATTGGTACCCTTCATAACTGAAAAAAAAGATAGTTCATCAATATAGAAATATCAAATAGAAATTTTTGAAAATATTTTAAATCAAAATAAAAGAAGTTCTAATGTAAACAAAATCATGCTTTATTTTCTCCTTCAATGATTAAATTAACGATGTGTGTGTCCATATGCTGAACAGCATTGATTTTCTGAGCTGCTATTCTCTGAGCTTGAGAAGAATATATTTATGAAGACAGGAAAAGAGAGAATGTTGAAGGCTCAGCAGAACTTTTTACTGTAAATACTATATTTAAGTATTTACATGGCCAGTTCAACTTGTAAAGTCCAATCATATTTATTTACATATTTTGCTGTCTGAAATAAATTAAGGACGAGAGTAGAATGAGAAGGAGTATAAAGAGTTGGGTAATTTGATTTGGTTGTCTGGTAAAAGTTGGTTAATTTCCTATTAAAGTAAGATATTTAACAAAAAAATGCAATAATTGATATTATTCCTGCTCTTTCAATGTGTAATTTTAATCTATAATGTGGATCGAATGTTAAAGTACACCTTTACTAAAAGCATTTTTAAATTGCTGAAGATTTGATTGCATCTTATGAAGACTTTTTTTGTTTCCTTCAACTTGAAATCCAGTCTACCTTCCCTGAAAATTACCCTCACCCCCTATCTACTGCCTTTGGGAAAACATAAGTTGTTGCTCTGTATTAACTGAGAATTATAGAAAAATTCAAGACATCTTCTTAATTCCACTCTCATTATTGTGTCTGTTAAAGTAAAACTAAACCAGTATGACTACAGTTTAAGATATTCATGTTCATGTTCAAGATTATTAAAGTGTTTCCAGCAAAATGTAGCAATTTTCCTGCATTTACTTTAGTAAATTATGGGTTGTTTAATGGGTTGTTTCAGAGTAGAAAATGAAACTTATTTCTTGGAGCAATTTAATTTGCTCAATAGATTAGTATTCTTCATGATATTACATTTAGAAAAGTGTACATATTAAAGTTAGAGGAAAGATACCAAAGACCTTATAGACTTTTAAAAACTTTTTTAAAAGCAATAATACAGTCTTTGACACCCTATGCAATTATTCATATATCTATATATTTTTATTAGAAAATCTGTTACATGAAAATAATAACCTATATTTGAAAATAATTCAATAGAACATTGTGTCTGAGATTCTTAAGGACAAGTGTGAAATTGTTTTATCTTCATTTTTTGGAGCTCTGGACAGCTGATAGAGATGGTACAGAGAGCATCTGCTGGAGGAGTAACTCCTGGGATACTTGTCAAATTGTGTTCAGAAACAACCGAGACACTTAATAAAGAGAATTTCTAATAATACTGCATTTAGAATGTTGCTCAATTCTAGAAACTAAATAATTTAGATCTAAATAGCTTTGCTAGACATTTTAGAGATTTTAATTAACAGATTATTCTATTAGCTCATAGAATTCTCTCCAGGTGACTGAAATGCGTTTTCACCCAGGCTTTCTTTCCATATGTCAAGAAATTTTTGAATAAATAACACATTGATGTATTAATTCTGATTTCATAAGCAGACTGCCATACCAAGGGCAGAAAAATAAAAGTAATTCCATTATGTTACATTTTCCTTTTAAAAGTACACTGCCAGTGATTTTGATTTGTCTGTATAATTACACTTTTTTTCAGTGACTAAAAATTATGAATACCTTATAAGGTAATAGATTTTTCCGAGAACAATACAAATGACTTAGGCATTACAAAATTCTTTATAAATTCAAGCATATTCTATTTTTTCAAGTATATGTATATTTTGTCAGTGTATACCATTGTTATTACTTTCTTCTGTTGATTAGAAATCCTTCACATAACTGTTTAGAGGTTCATACACTGTTAGAAGAAACTTGTCTAACATTTTTGCTTACTTCCTTACCATCCTAAAATCTGTCATGTCAAGAATATCAAGTATTCTGAATTATGGTTTTAAGTCATTTTGTGACATCTGCTAAGAATTTTCTTTTCACTCACATCACTTTCAGTGAAATGAAGTACTTAGTAAGAGTGTGTTTCCGTGGATTACTGTGGGCAACATCCAGTGGCTGTTCAAGTGAGTGATGAGAATGGGAGGCAAGGGCAATCCAATTCATGTGTGTTCTTCTCTAGGGTGAATTTCATCCCAATACAGATGTGAATGACTTGCAAGTATTTTAGAGCCTCTTGAATTTTCATTCCTATTTTATGTGTATACATACAGGGTGATAATGCAATGCAATGATAATGCAAATGATTTCTAAAACATTATTAGATATTCCTGAATACACTCAATATTTAAAATATTCTCCATTTATTTTAATAATGAGCATGTATTCTCTATTAATATACTTAACCATTAACATGTGTGACATAAGAAATAGATGTTCGCATTTGGCTTAATCAATCTTTCAGATTTATTGGAAAAATAATGCTTTCACATATGGCTAGCTAAACTACACTTGCCATTCATCTTCATGTTCATTGCCTCATTATTGATGTTACAAACTGTTAACCTAAAAAAATTGACTGCCAGATATTTCTCCAGCAAAGATGGGTTTAGTTGGGATCAGCAGAGAATGGCAATTCGGTGTCTGCAACCATGGTGAGCCACCTGTAAGTCCCTGCAGGGCAAGGGAAGGAGAACTCTTTTATAGAGGGAAAAAAGTTGGGGAGCTGTAGTAAACAAAGGGTTTGTGGCTTTTTATTGGCTTAGTCCTTGTGGGCTCTGCTATCATGCCCTGTGAGAGCGCCCCCTTCTTGTCTACTGATTCTATCTATTTGAGGTTTCTGTTTATTAATTTTTTACATACCCCAGGTTATGGTACCATGTTATATAAATGACAATTAACTCAAATTTTTCTTGCAAAGTCATGCACCATTTCTTCTGGCTAAGGAAAATGACACCAATTGCCAATATGGTTATAGTTGTTGTACTTACTGTTTAAAGAGATCCTCTCTATTATTTTTGCATTTTCTATGTGGCCAGGTGTGAAATTAACTGGTTAGGCTACTTTGGAGGAAAATTTTTTTTTCAGTTGATAAAAAGGTGATTGGAAGGAAAGGAGGACAGAGCAATGGTCCTGAGTGTTTGATTTACAGCATGTGTCTATAGAAAATATTCTCAGCCATATCTGTTCAAACTCCTTATTAAAGTTGTCTTATGCTGAGAGTTTTCAGATATCACCTGAATGACCATAAATTGTCATATTTCATTTTCTTAAGTGCAGTGTTCATGGCTTTAGTATTAGCTAATAGGACCTGTATTCAGAAAGAACTCTGATCTGAAAGTAAACAGACACAAAGTTCAAATTTTCATACATATACCCTTAAATGTGTTAATAAATATAAAATAAGGAAAAATAATCCTCTTTTTATGAAAATGAATAGCAAAACTAAGATATTTGTATAACATTTCTATTTCATAGATTAGTATATCAAAATCATTGAGGAGGTCCCCTTTTGAAAATTGTTATCTCTGAGGTTAGGGAATTGAATAGGGTGGTGATTCTTAAACAGACATAAGAAATATATATATAGTGCTTGTTAAAGCATAGATTGCTGAATCCATTTCCAGACATTCTGATTCAGAAGGGCTAGGGTTATGGCCCCAAAATTTGCTTTTCCAGCCAGTTCCCAAGTGATGGAGATGTTGCTGGTCTGGAAACAATTGTGAGAACTACAGGCATGTGGTGGAAAAATATTTACAGATGATTCTGATTCTATCAACATTCCCACAGTTGAAGTTAACTTAGATTTATAAAAAGCAGTAAGGAATGAGGCAAAGTTATATTCCTTATTCAATTTTTTAATATCCAGTTTGAAATAATACACCCCAGAAACCTGTGGTCATTCTTAATATGTCCTGAAGCATTTGGAAAGATAGGATATGACTAGCTTTTTGATGTAATTTCTCACACACGCACATGTACTAAGGGCTTCACACTGGTTATAAAAATATTACCAAATAATTTCATACTGGTCAGACTGGCTTTGAAATTAAATTTATGAAGTGACATATTTGAAGAGAGTCTGAAAATAAGGCCATCTGCAAAGGAAAGGTAGTGGTGTCTCCTTGATTATGATTTTACTGTAGCAATGATTATACTAATATCTCTTAATAAAGACAATTACCAATTATACATTCCAAAATGGTAATCTAGGGGAAAATACATTAGCATGTTTAATTAACACTGACTATATAAAACTAAAAGAAGCATAATTTACAGCTGTTGAAGTTTTCCAAATATTTGAATCATAAGAAACATTGAATTTTATACAATCCGTTAGTAATTATTTAATCACGCTCACTGCACCTTTACTTATCTTAATATTTGTAAATAAAACTAAAAACCATCAAGAGTAGTTATGATATCATAAGCATATGGTAATAATACAAACTGATTTTCACACTTTCTTGTTATATTTCTGGCATCATAAAATGTGAATTCTGACTAGTCACCAAATATAGCTTAAAAATATATTATCAACTTCCTGATGGATATATTGGACAACAATTTTTCCTTAGAGCAACAGGACATATTACTTCAAAAACGAACACTTCGGTATAGCTTAATATGGTGGTGATTTACCCATGGATCACTAGACTAATCAGAAAAAATTAAGCCATAAATAAATGAATTTGAATATATAATCAAAGTGACAAAAGTTTTACATGTTTTTCTCCAGTTTTATTGAGGTAAAATAGACAAATAAAATTGTACTATATTTAAAGTGTGCAATGTGATACTTTGATATAGGTATACATTGTGAAAAGATTTGCACAAATGATAAACATCCATCACCTCACATAGTTAACTATTTTTTCTGTTGGTGAGAATGTTTAATATCCACTCCCAACAAATTTCAATCATACAATACAATATTGTCAACTATAACTATACACTAGATCTTTATAACTTATTCATCTTATAACTGAAAATTTGTACCTTTTACTGCCTCCCCATTTTCCCCACTCCCTTGCCCCTGGCAACCATGATTATACTCTCTGTTTCTATGAGTTTGACTTTTTAAATTTTAATTCCACATATATATAATACCATGCAGTATTTGTCTTTCTCTGTTTGACTCTCCACATTCATCTCTCTTGTCTTTCTCTGTTTGACTCTCCACATTCATCTCTAGGTCTAGATATAGATATAGATAAAGATATAGAATCTATAGATCACTTTGGATAGTATGGACATTTTAACAATACTAATACTTTCAATCCATGAACATGGGCTATCTTTCCATTTATTTTTTTCTTCTCCAATGTCTTTCATCAATGATTTATAGTTTTCAGTGAATAGATCTTTCACTTCCTTGGCTAAATTTATCCTATTTTTTCTTTTCGATGTATTCTAAGTGGGATTGTTCTTTTAATTTCTCTTTCCATAGGTCATTGTTACTGTATAGAAACACAGCTGATGTTTGTATAATTAGTTTTATTTCCCAAAATTTTACTGAATTTATTTATTAGTTTTACCAGTTTTTTTTTGGTGGAGTCTTTAGGGTTTTCTATATATAAGATCATGCCATCTGCAAACAGAGACAATATTTTTCCTTCCTTTTTGATTTGGATGCCTGTTCTTTTTTCTGCCTAATTGCTCTGCCTAGGTCTTTTAGTACTATGTTGAATTGAAGTGGCAAGAGTGGGCATCCTTATCGTTTTTTTCTGATCTTCTAATGTTAGAAACTTTTCACTGTTGAATATGTTGCTAGCTGGTAGCTTGTCATATGTGGCCTTTATTATGGCTGTGTTACACTTCACCTGTATGAAATTTATTAACAGTTTTTATCATGAAAAGTTGTTGAATTTTTTCAAGTGCCTTTTTTGCATCTATTGAAATGATCCCATGATTTATTTCCCAATTCTGTTAATGTGATGTATCACATTTATTGATTTGTGTATGTTGAACTACCCTGTTCCCCAGGATAAAATCCCACTTGATCATGGTATATGATCCTTTTAATGTGCTGTTAATTTTTTGGTTGCCATTGTTAATATTTTGTTGAGGATTTTTTCATCTATGTTCATTAAGGATCTTGGCTGATAATTTTCTTTTCTTGTAGAGTCCTTGTCTGGTCATGGTATCAGAGTAATGCTGATCTTGTAAAATGAGTTTGGAATTGTTCCTCCCTCTTCAATTTTTGGGAAAAGTTTGAGAAGGATTGATATTAATTCCTTTTTAAAGGTTGGTGGAATCGACCAGTGCAGCCATCTTGTCCTGAGCTTTTCTTTGTTGGGAGGTTTTTGATTACTGCTTAAATCTTCTTACTCATTGGTCTGTTCAATTTTCTACTTCTTCATGACTCAGTCTTTTTAGATTATATGTTTATTGAAATTTATCAACTTCTAGTTATCCATGCTGTTGCCATGTAATTGTTCATAATAATTTTTATAATATTTTGTATTCTGTAGTATCATTTGTAATGTCTCCTCTTTCATTTCTGATTTTATTTATCTGAGTCACTCTAGCTAAAGTTTTGTCAATTTTATTTATCATTTCTATAAAAGCTCTTAATTTTATTTATCTTTTGTATTGTCTTTCTCTATTTCATGTATTTTCACTCTGATTTTATTTATTTACTCCTACTAATTTTCAGCTTAGTTTATTTTCTCCTTCTGTTTCCTTGAGGTCTAAATTTGTCATTTATTTGAGTTCTTTTTCTTCATGTAGGCATTTATTGCTATCAACTTCCCTTGTAAAACTGCTTTTGCTATATCTCATAATGTTTTTAATTTTTATTTTTGTCACTCATTTATTTTTGAAAGCATTTTTCCATTAGTGTATATCTGGTTTTGACACCCTTTATGACAGAAAATTACTCCTTACATAAAACAGGAACGTGACAATGTTTAGAAATTTTGAGAGTATCCAAGTGCATTCATGGTATTTTAAAAAATCTTTATAGTCACACACTCAATAGTTATAATAATTTTCCATTTTCATTGTTAACCAGGGGTAGAAACAGCTCCCCAGCAGTACATTGTCTTACATCTCCCTTGAACCATTTTTCTCTGCTAGTGAACTCCACTGAGAGAGACTGAATCATCTGTCCATTTCTAAGCAGACCCTTTCAGTTTTCTGAGAATTTGGAAGTTCTACCTTAGTTCTCATGCGTTAATACTTTGTTTAGTTATAAAGATTCTTTAAGGTGAAAATCAAACACATTCATCATGTTTGATGTTTCTGGGATTTGGGCAGGAGACCTATGCTGCAGGGGTAGTTGCCAGTCAGAGGTGGCCTCATGTTTACTGATGCATTTTATGTATTTTCAGTCTTTGCATCAGGAAGCGGGTACCCTTTCTGCACCAGCCTGGCACTTCTTTGCTCGCTGACAGCCACCCTATGTCGTCTTTGAAGTTATTCTCTGTTTGGCTAGAAAGATGTACATTAATACAACCGAAGTCTAATTCTTCTGAGGTAAAAATTTCAAATTGTAGAGTTTTTTAACTGAAAAGGAAAATAATATTTATGGAACACCTAAGTGCTGAAGAGCTTTACACACATTATTTCTTTTAATCTTCATTATTTCTCAAAATGTCTTGTTATTGTGTTTCCATTTATTTCAAGATGTTTTTGATTTGCCTTTTTGTTTATTCTTTGATTCTTTGCTTAATTTACACACATTTGTAAATTTCTAGTTTTTCTCTTGTAATTAATTTCTAATTTTATACCACTCTGGTCAGAAAGATGCTTGATATAATTTCAATCTTCTTAAATTTGTTAAGACTTGATTTGTGGCCAAACGCATGATCTATCCTGGAGAATTTTCATCTGTACTTGAGAAGAATGTGTACTCTGTTACTGTTGGGTAAGATTTTCTATATTTGTCTGTTAGGTCCATCTGGTCTAACGTGTAGTTTATGTCAAATATTTCCATATTGATTTTCTGTCTGGATATTCAATCTATTGTTAAATGTGGCGTAATGAAATCTTCTACCATTATTGTATTGCTGTCTATTTCTTCCTTCATACATATTGATATTTAATTTATATATTTAGATGCTCTGATGTTGGATGCACAAATATTTACAAATGCTATATTTTCTTGATTGATTCCTTTATCATTATATATTCTATATGATATGATATATCCTATATCATAATAACCTTCTTTGTCTCTTGTTACATTTTTTTGGCTTAAAGTCTCTTTGACTGATATAAGTATAGCTCCCTCTGCTTTCTTTTGGTTTATATTTGCACAGAATATATTTTACATTCCTTAAATTTAGGCTATGTGTTTTCCTAAAACGGAAGTGAGTTTCTTGTAGGCAGTGAAGTGTTGGGTCTTGTTTTGTTTTTTATCCATGAAGCCGCTCTATTTGATTAGAGAGTTTAGTTCATTTATATTTAAAGTAATTATTGGTAAGTATGAGTCTGGAGGGGAAAGCTATGGGAAATGTTCACACACCTATTTTAAAAAACTACTTCTTTGCTTACTATAGTTCTGTGGAACTCATGGATACTGAGCTCAGCTGCCTCTCAGATTTAGGTGATCTGGGGGCCTGTTCTTTGGGTGGCAGCCTCAAAAATTCAGGTGCTAGCTGTGTGATATAAATCCTTTGTTCCTCAGGGGAAAACTGGGAGACCAGGATTCCTTCCTGACTGTAAGGCACAGTGCTGGGGATGGTGTTTATAAGACTGTGTCTCATCCTTTCTTACCTGTTTTCATGTATTTTCCCAGTTGCCCAATGTGTAGAAGTATCTCAACTAGTTTCTGGGTTACTTTCAGAGGGAATTGATTCATGTGTAGCTGTATATATGGTACCTCCATGGAAGGAGGAAAAGTCAAGAGTATTCTATTCTGCCATTTTGGTGATGTCTCCCAAAATGATGATTTTTTTTTTAAATTTATTTTTATTCTATCTGTGGCTGTGTCTGCTTTTTTTAATTAATTAATTAATTAATTAATTTTGGCTGTTTTGGGTCTTCGTTTCTGTGCGAGGGCTTTCTCCAGTTGCAGCAAGCGGGGCCACTCTTCATCGTGGTGCATGGGTTTCTCACTGTCGTGGCCTCTCGTTGCGCAGCACAGGCTCCAGACACGCAGGCCCAGTAGTTGTGGCTCATGGGCCCAGTTGCTCAGCGGCATGTGGGATCCTCCCAGACCAGGGCTCAAACCCGTGTCCCCTGCATTGGCAGGCAGACTCTCAACCACTGCACCACCAGGGAAGCCTGATGATATTTTTATAATGCCAAATCATCTTGCTTCAAAATATGTGGTTCTTGTTAAAAGATTTCATTATTTTTATTTCCTTTTATCATGCATTTGGATTTATTTTGTTTTTATTATTTAGTTAGAAGTCCCAATTTTAGGAAGTCACCCAAGTTACATGTTTTAAAATTTTGATTTATTATGTTCTTGTTATTTGACACTTTATGCAACTTTAACAATTTTATGCATATTTATAACCTGTTTTCTGGCAACCAAACCACATCTTTCTTTTTCTCCAACTGTAAGGCATCATTTTCTTCAGAATCTGCAGATGTCAACAAATTTAAAAAATATGACTTCAATATTATAGAACACTTAAAGCTTGTTTCAAAATGTTACTCCTGGTGCTGTGTAAATTGCCAAAATATAAATTCATTTTGTTTAATATGTTAACACTTAACAGATGGTATTCATGTACAGGCATCCAAAAGACCATAGATGAGCATCAAGTATGTATGTCTGAGAGTAGTACTTTAGGCCAAGAATGCTGAGGTTGTTATCTTTCTTGAATATCTGTACCTCAGTGTCAGAGAACTTGTCAAATCCGGAGCAGTAAAGAGGTGAGCAAAATCCTTCATAATAAACAGCAAAATATAGAAAATATTAAACTAATCTCACATTCTTTATCTATATACTTTGTTTAAAAAAAAAAGCTTTTCATTTTTTAACATCTTAGTATAAAGACCTTTTTATTAATGGAATTTGTTCACATAAGACAAATGATTGTTTTGAGAAAGAAATTGATAAAAATTTTATATGTGTCATGTAAAACTTATAAGATAATTTTCAAAATGTATATAATAATGTTGATTTTTGTTGCCTGTATGTTTGTGAATTATGAGGGTTTTTAAAAAACACAACAGAAAGACCACATAGAGTATATATTTTTATGAAAATACATATAACTTTATTGAACATTTTTAAGGTAGCTTGAAAGTAGAAATTTTCAACTTGTACTTTTTATAAATGAGAAAATCTGAGGTTCATAAATGCTAAGAAGATTTCTCAAGGCCTCTGTGAATTAGAGCAATCCTGAGACTAACACCTGGTATACGACTACCAAAATAATAATTTTCCCAATGTTATTTGAATAAGTAAAACATACTCTGTAGACCTCTACTTTTGAGATTTCTGCAGACAGCAGCTGGAGACAATTTATTTCAATATAGAGAATGAAATTCAAGTTACAAGTTAAGAGGTAACATTCCTCAGTGGGTTAAGAGTGATGGCCATGAATCCAAAATGACTTGGGTCATATCTCACCTCCGCCATGTAGTTGCTTTGTAACTTTCTCCAATTTATTTCATTTGTATGTATTTCCTTTCCCTTATATGTTAAATGGGGACTTTAGATGCATTTACTTCATCGAGTTACAAGAACATTAAATGAATATTTGCATTAGAAGCATATATTACAGTGCCTGGAACAAATGAACTTTCAATATATGTTTCCCATCATTACAATTTACCAACGAGCTAAACTTGAAACTCTTATCCCTATTTCCTATATAAGGAAACTAAAAGTTTGAGATTAAATGATTTACCCCAGGTCACACGATGAATAATTGCTAGGGCCATAATTTGAACAATGAAACAATTGACTTCAAAGATTATACCTTCTGCTCCATCAACTACAAGGTCTATTTCCCGCCAACTCACTTCAAGCTATTTATGTTGCTCCAGGAAACCTAGCCCATAAGCTATTCTAAGTGGATTTGCCTGGTTCATGTCCCAGATTGTGCCAGATGCAGAGGTTCAAGTCCAGAAATCACCAAAAATGAGGATGAACATTTCTCAAATCATGCTGCTTTTGCCTTCAGTTACATAAAATCCATTCACTTCTCTGCTCATGGTCTAGATTAGCATATAGGGTAAAATGAACTTGATAATCTAGTATGCATAAAATGTAGAAGTAGAACACTCTATGCAAAAGGCATGTGAGAATTACTAACATACTACAATTTCATAACTGCAAAACCAGGATAATTAGGGTTGTTGAAGGTTTATCTTGCCTAGATAGAAATTTCCATATTGTATAGAATATTTCATAAAAGTATTAATATAATCATTTCTGTGAAAATAAATGTATAACCATATCTTTTATAGTGCATATTACCTAACTCATGTTAAAAACTACAAGAAATGTTTTGTAAAAAAATTTCTATAATAAGAAATTTATTGATTAATATGAATATATAACCTAGAAACATTTTATTGCAGGCTTATCTGTAGTGGCAATATTTTAGAAACAATTGTCCACGCATAACAAAATAGATGGATAAAAAATCTATTTATTATAATTATGTGGGATAGTGAAAATAAATGAACTAGAGCAAAATGTATCAATATTCATAAATCATGCAAAGAGAATATTGAATAAAGATAGTGCCTTTGATACCACTCAATTAAGATGTCAAAATATGCATTTTAAAAAATAAATTTATTTATTTATTTATTTATGGCTGCATTGGGTCTTCATTGCTAATCGCGGACTTCTCATTGCGATGGCTTCTCTTGTTGCGGAGCACAGGCTCTAGACACACAGGCTTCAGTATTTGTGGCATGCGGGCTCAGTAGCTGTTGCTTGTGCGCTCTAGAACACAGGCTCAGTAGTTCTGGCACATGGGTTTAGTTGCTCCATGGGATCGAACCCGTGTTCTCTGCATTGGCAGGCGGATTCTTAACCACTGTGCCACCAGGGAAGTCCCCAAAATATGCATTTTAATAGACATATAAATATACAAATAACATGTAATAATATGCTTTTGAATAATTATAACAAACTTCAAAGTACTTTTTTTGGTCACTTTGGGAGAAGGAAGTGGAGTAAGATGATAGTAGAATACCATGGGAAGTAAACTGTATTCATAATATTGTACTCCTAATATGAAGCAAATGTGACAAAATGTTAATATTAATCACATCTAGATATTTCATATTTGTACGTTATTGTCTTCTGGTTTTGTGTACTTTTCCTATAATTGGTGATACTTCAAATAAAACATTAAAAATATTACTTACAACCCAGGTAAGTTATATCTACACAGATTTTTCAGTAACTATTTAGATTTATTTCGTTTCAGTGATTTTTTAAAAACTGTGCCCTGATAAACTTATAAACTTTCCCTGATTTTCTGTCTCTGAAAAAGTAAGAGAAATTTTGTATGAATCCCCTGAAGATATCTTAAATTTTCTTCAGTAGCCAGAATTCCTTTTAGTTTGAATTCCCCAGATAATTTCTTCTGCATTTTATTTTGTGTTTCCTGTGTACTAGTCATTTTTATAGCAGCAGTATTCATTACATTGATCCCTGACCATGTTACAGAACAGTTTTTTAAAGCAGTTTGTGTTTGAATGCAGGCAAACAACTGAAAGAAATTCCCTTGGGCTCTTCTCTCTATTCCCTTATATTACAAGAAAATAAAAATTTCCCACTTTTTAATAAATACTTTTATTAGAACCATATGAAGAGGGATTCGATTGTTTTTTTAACTCCAAAGGGCAGAATAAGGGCCAATGGTCATAAGTTTCACAGAAACATTTTTGGTTCATTATGAAAAAGAACTTTTTGCAATTTTATGACTGAGATTGTAATCAGTTTTCATTTGAAGCTTTCAAGTTTATGTTATTAAGAAAGAGATGGAATGACAGCTCCTACTCACAAACCTTATCTTCCCTTATCTCCCCAAGGACACACTTCTGGGGTATTGTAGAAGTCACTCGTACATTGTGTCAGACTGGGCACAAAGGTTTCTAAGGTACTTCTAAATGTATAATCTATTTTACAAATATAAATAATGGATACCAGTGCAATAGTTCATTTCCAGAAATGTAAGAAAAGAATACTAATTAATAGGGGCTTTTGATTTAATTACAGAAAAATACATTTTACATTTCTGAAGACTACTTATTTTCAATTTTGTAGCTCTAAAAACCAATGTGTATCATTACCACCTGTGTTTTAAAAAAACAATCTTGATGCTCTCTTAAGTAATTGACAACATATTATTTAAATTATTTAATATTCTGCATGTTAATTTGCATTAACACATTATAAATCAGTTTGTAACAACATGAAATGTTTTCTTTTTTTTTTTGGCCCTCCTACATCATTTGACAATCCACATTAATCCTCAATGAGTCTTCATGCTTCTCTTAGAACGTGTTTATTTCTAGTCCACTTTTTTGTCTTGAACAATACCTGAGTGCTATTTTTACTTTTCTGGCTTTCACATGACTTCATAAGTGAGTGAATTAATTAATAAAAGGGCAATAAACCAAATGTGAAGAGCACAGAGGCACAAGGCTGACTTCAAATCCCAGATCTACTATTAGTTAGTTGGGACATGGGCAAGTTACTTAAATTCTCTAATCCTCAGGGTCCTTAGCTAAACAGAACTAGTTCTTGTGCTTACCTTTTAGAACTGCTTAGTGGACTAAATATGAATATACATGGATGGGAACAGAGTAGTCTAAATATAAATTTTGGGGAATAAACTTTATCTTACTCTTTCTCAGCCATCTATATGGGCTCATCAAATAAAGTGCATTGAAAATGTAGGCTGTTGGGCTTCCCTGGTGGCGCAGTGGTTGGGAATCTACCTGCCAATGCAGGGGACATGGGCTCGAGCCCTGGTCTGGGAAGATCCCACATGCCGCGGAGCAACTAGGCCCGTGAGCCACAACTACTAAGCCTGCGCGTCTGGAGCCTGTGCCTCGCAGCAAGAGAGGCCGCGACAGTGAAAGACTCGCGTACCGCGATGAGGAGTGGCCCCCACTTGCCGCGGCAAGAAAGGGCCCTCGCACAGAGATGAAGACCCAACACAGCCAAAAAATAATTTAAAAAAAAAAAGCTCCTTTTCGTATACAATCTTTTCACAACTTTCTTCTTTGAAAACACAGCATTCCAGATTCCTAAACACTTTCAAAATCTTCAGGATTTCTTCTTCTCTTTTCATTAAATATTAATGAGTAATAGTCTCTGTATAAGAATCTAACACATAAACACTCAAAAAGAGTAGACTAGCATTGTAACCAAAACAAAAATTTCTCCTATAGCAATTATTGTACCATATATTAAATTTATAATTTTACTATGTAAACCAATACTAAGATTTACCTTTGGGCTTGATCTGTGGTGACCCAAAGTCCACATACAATGAGACCCCATAGCAATCTTTTAGACAAAAATATGACATTGCCCCTTTCTAATGCCCTTGGAATTAACCAAGGTGTCCAATGCCATCTCATCCAAATCTCATCATCTTCTCCAGTTTATCCAAGTCTTGTCTATATGTCCTTTTTTTTTTTTGGTCTATATGTTCTAATTTAACACAGAATTTAGCAGTGACCCTGCAGGTCACTGATTCTTGGTCTTTCAGTATCCTTCAGATTCAAAAGTCACTATTAATACAATTATATATAAGCACTCTTGCTAGGGCAACCTTTAAAAAAAATTACCCACCTAAGAGCTTTTACTAATATATCTCTCCTAAGCCTTCCAAGAGTCTTAATTGGGACCCTATATCTTTAAGGGCTACAAATTGCTATATAGCTATATAAAGCAAGAATATTTTGCTTCTCTGGCTAAACCTTAGCACTTTAGATTCTAGTTTTTGCTGTATCCTGTAGAGTTTTTGTGATATTAAGTCCAAGTTTAAACTAGCTGATGTTTGAGGCTGCAGTCCTATCAGCACAGGTCTTGAACTAATACCCTTTTGGCCTCTGATCTCTCCTTCCTTTTAACCTCAGGTTTCCTCTCCTCCCATGACATGGTCACATATTCCCAACTTCACCTCACATGATGTGAAATACATGCTTGTGTCACGAAATAACTATGTAGAGAGTAGTGGTATAATGGTGTTAATTCTTGCCTGTCCAATATTTTTTGCTTGGTTAGTTGCACAGAAACCATACAGTTCAATTAATCATACTGTCAAAGTAATTCCTTAATACAGCTTATTGACATGTGACTGCATATTATATGCAAACATCGTTACCTGTTAATTTACCACATACTGGTTGAAGAAAGATGGTAAAAGTCTTATTGTTTATTTTGTAAGCCTTCATTACTCCATTAACCTTTCACTCCTTCAGGCCACTAGAAAAAAATTTCCTTAGTTAAATTACTCTTGCAATAATGCTCTAAAAATGAAAACAGTGATTGTAATATGCCTCACCAAAAGTTCACTAACAGTAAATTATTTTCTAATTCTCGTGCTTTGCAAATGTTTGCATAAATATGTCCATAGAATGTATAAACACTGAATTTTAGCTAGAGGGTTTCTGTCCTCTGAATTGAAAATATTTAAGTAAACTTATATAAAACTTGGTCTTTGAAATATTTCAGTGCCTTATTTTATCTATAAATGCAAAAAGAACAGATAAAACAAAAATGCCGAGGTCTTCAATACTTACTTTCAATTTAAGAAAAAGAAAGAGGGCTTCCCTGGTGGCGCAGTGGTTGAGAGTCCGCCTGCCGATGCTAGAGGACATGGGTTCGCGCCTCGGTCCGCGAAGATCCCACAGACCGTGGAGTGGCGGGGGGCGTGAGCCATGGCCACTTGAGCCTGCATGTCCGGAGACTGTGTTCCACAACGGGAGAGACCACGACAGTAAGAGGCCTGCGTACGGCAAATAAAAAAAAAAAAAAAAAAAAAAAAATCTAGCTTTTGATTATCATGATATTTTTAAAAATAACATCTTTTGTAATGTATTAAATGGCTACCATGATAAGTGATCAATTTACTAATATTATGTTGATGTGAATTACAACTGTACTAGTTTGGGGGAAATGGTCCTATATTATTAACTGACTTGATTAAAAAAATATGAATGTTTATGATGATGGTCGTGATGATAATTTGAGGAATAATAATCAAGGTCATGGGACTTCCCTGGTGGAGCAGTGGTTAAGAATCCGCCTGCCAATGCAGGGAACACAGTTTCAAGCCCTGGTCCGAGAAGATCTCACATGCCATGGAGCAACTAAGCCCGTGCGCCACAACTACTGAGCCTGTGCTCTAGAGCCTGCAGGCCACAACTACTGAGCCCATGTACCACAACTACTGAAGCCTATGCTCTGCAACAAAAGAAGTCACTGCAATGAGAAGTCTCTGTACCGCAATGAAGAGTAGTCCCCTCTCCCCGCAACTAGAATAAGCCCGCGGGCAGCAACGAAGACCCAGTGCAGCCAAAAATAAATAAATAAATTAATTTTTAAAAATAATTAAGGCCACGAATGATTTCCCTCAGACACTGAAGTATTCAAGTACCATTTCATAGCTATGAAAATTATAAAATATGTAGAATGAAAATAATCTATGTCCTTAAATTATTATGAGCCATATGAATGGAAAAGACTTATTAGAAAGTTTAATGACCTTTTATTTCAAAACCAGCTTAACTGAAATTTTATTTACTATTCATATGTAAAATTTCAATTCATTGTATCTTGAGAGATAATATAGTTTTATTATATCTTCTACTTATACTTGAACCAATAATTTGTTTTATGACTTATATTGGATAAGATGAAAGGACACCTACACTGGGAGCTCTAAATTATTATTTTAAAAACATGATTTTGGAAAGGAAAATTAATATATGGCCTAAATGAACTATTGAATGTAATGCAATCTTCCTGAGTTTCATACTAATTCAATTTTTAATCATTCTATTTTCCTAATTTCCAAAAAAAAAAAAAAAGTTTAATACTTAACAAGCTAGTGGAATAGAAAAGCATAAAAGACAAAAAAAAACAAACAACTTCTATTCAGGAATGCGCTTCCTGTCTTTTTTTTTTTTTTGGAGTGTAGTTGACTTACAATTGTCAACTACAAATTGGCATTTTCCATTGGCACTTGCCAGCTACCTCTACAAGGAATAAATCATGTGCTGCTGCAGCTGCTGACTTTCAACACCCCTGAAAGGAGTTCAGGTGGAGAGCAGAAATGAGGCACTCTGTGCTCTGGGAAAAACTGGCAGAACAGGTCTTCAGATAGTTAAATATTTTCAGGACCCAATTTTATGAGCCCAATTCTTGTACCTTCTCATATCTAGAAAAGCACTAAAATCCTTCATGGTGATGTCTACTCCTGGTAACTAGGAGTAACCTGCACAAGACTAGCAGAAACCTGTGAAAAAATATGTGCTTGATTGCATGTACTCCTCCCTTCACCAAAATCACATATATACTGACCCTCCCCCCCTGCCTCTTTGAAGCAGTTTCTCAGAGCTCTCTGGGATGCTGTCTCCCAGGCTGCAGTCCTCATTTTGTCCCAAATAAAACTTAACTTGCAACTCTCACATTGTGCATTTTTTTAAGTCAACACAATGTTGTGTTAGTTTCAGGAGTACAGCAAAGTGAATCAGTTATACATATACATATATCCTCTCTTTTTTTTTTAGATTCTCTTCCCAGATAGGCCATTACAGAGTATTGAGTAGAGTTCCCTGTGCTATACAGCAGGTTCTTATTAGTTATCTATTTTATATATGGTAGTGTGTATATGTCAGTTCCAATCTCCCAATTTATCCCTCCTCACCCCCTAACCCCTGGTAACCATAAATTTGTTTTCTACATCTGTGACTCTACTTTTGTTTTGTTAATAAGTTCATTTGTACTTTTTTTTTTTTTTTTGCGGTACGGAGGCCTCTCACTGTTGTGGCCTCTTCTGTTGCAGAGCACAGGCTCCGGAAGCGCAGGCTCAGCAGCCATGGCTCATGGGTACAGCCGCTCTGCGGCATGTGGGATCTTCCCGGACCGGGGCACGAACCCGTGTCCGCTGCATCGGCAGGCGGACTCCCAACCACTGCACCACCAGGGAAGCCCTACTCACACTTTTTTAAGGCAAGTAATATGACATTAAAAATATTGTTTTATAAGTGACTTTTTAAAGCATTAACATGATATAATGAACCTTATCACACATATTTGATGCTGATACATAGTATGTCATATTTGTATTGTAGGAGCTTCACATCCCTTTCTTGTTCTTTAGATTATTTCATACTTGTCTCTATTTTAAATAATACTACAATATAAATTGCTTACCTGCATGTTTGTATACCCCTACATTGATGTTCTAAAGATAAATTCCTGGATTTGGAAATACTGGATGAAATAGTTTGCACAGACTTCCTGACTCAGCTCCAACATGTAAAGAACTTGGAAGCCATCCCTCCCAGTCTTAGAACAGGAATAAAGCAGGACACACTGAAAATTAACAACTTTTCGAGGATATCTCAGAGAACTCAGGTTGCAGAGCAGAGCACTCTGAAATCAGGAGAGACATGTAAAGCTGGAGAGTCACAGCTGATATATGCTTACATGTAATAGAAGCTGCTAGAGCCATAAACTGGTAAAAACAGTTACATGTTAGTTGTGACAAATTGCTGGAGGCTGAGTGTGGACTGGCATGAGAGTGATAAATTCTGGGGATGTTACAGCAGGCAGGTAGCCAAATATGAGCAGAGAAATGGAGACAGGGGTCAGGTGGCAGGAAATCACACATCTTGTAAACAGCTGGGTCCATGGGCAAGGAAACCAGGAACCTCCAGATGGACAGGAAACCACACTTTGGGTGATAAGTGTCCTGGAGGCACACAAAGAAAGGTGAGGAAAGGTGGGAATCTCCTGAGTCCTAATGCAACCCATTGCTCATTATGCTCTCATTACAATACAGTTAGCCTTGCAGATAAGAAGTACCCAGCATGCACCGATGCCATGACATATCTGATCTAAGCTAAATAAGGACAAAAATCCCTCCTCCCCTCGGGAAGAGGGAGCTGGGATGAAAATCAAGGAATACAACCTCCAAACTCCTCCTTCCTCAATGAATATTCCACCCCTTCGTTTGTATGCCCCTCATAACCGGCTTGCCAAAGAAGCCCAGGGCAGCCACCCCTCACCTGTCAGGAATTCTTTCTCCACGGGGCAAGAACCTTAAATTCACCAGGAACAGGGGCTGCAGTCTTACAATGGGAGGGAGTGGGAAAAGGATGGGTAACGTGGCACAATTTAATGGCTTTTATATCCAGGAACCACACATGCTAGTTTCTCATGGTGAAGAGCCAATGAGATCCCCTCGTGGCTGTGACAGATGAGGAGAAAATGTAGTTGAAATAGACCCAGAATGTTCTCCATAAAAAAGGCCAATTCTCCAGGGGAAGAAAAGAAAAAAGCCCCCCCTCAAACCAAAAAAACCCTTTACCAGGGCCTTATCTCACCTGAAGGAAGAGCATTTTCCTGACTCCAGTCCCCTCCAGCCTTGTTATCTCATCTAAGGGGCAAACAAAACCTGAGAAAATTTGTGACGATCACTGCCCAGGGACAACACTTCATTTAAAAAATATTATTTAATCATAATACTACAGAAAGTTCTCCTCCCTACACAGTACCCCACAAAAAGAGGATCCTATAAAACAGGGGAGTAAAGCTGAAAGTTCTATACGATTCAGATTCTAAGTAAGAGTTCTTCACAAAGGCCAAAGACAGTAGGAGAGATAAAACCTAGGACAGGAGACAAAGTTGAAGTCTTTGGCACGTAGAGTCAAAAAGAACTTTAAACAGCTAACTGCTAGTGATATGAACATAAAACCTTACACTAAAGGCTCATTCTCTCTGGTTCCTATACCCAATACATCATGTTTGACTTTAAAAAATGAAATGAAACAAAACAAAGGCAAAACAAGGCATGTTAAAAGGCAAAGAAGAAACAGTCTGAAGAGACAAACATGGATCAGAACCAGACACAGATGTGACACAGATTTTGGGACAGTCAGATAGGGAATTGAAAATAATTATGATTATGATAAGCCCTTTAATTGAAAAAGTAGAAAACATACAAAAAACATATAGATATTTTAAGCAGAGAGGTGGAAACTCTAAGAAAGAATCAAAAGAAAATGCTAGAAAAAACCCAAAAAAACACTGTAACTGAAATTTAAAATGTCTTTAATGGCCTCATCAGTACACTGGACATGAATGAGAAATGAATCAGTGAACTTGAAGATGTCAATAGGTACTTAGGAAAATGAAAGGCAAAGAAAAGAAAGAAACTATGGGAAAATTTTAAAAGGTATAACCTATATGTATTTGGAATACAGAGAGAAGAAAGAGAGAAAAAAGCAGAAGAAATAATTGAAATACTAAAGGCCAAGAATTTTCCAAAATTAATGATAGACACCACACCACAGATCCAGGAAACTCAGTGAACAAGGAGCATAAATAACAAAAAACTACACTAGGCATATCATATTCAGACTTTAGAGTACCAAGGAAAAAAAGAATATCTGGGAAGAAGATAGAGGGAAACAACAAATCAAAAGACAAAAACCCCTTACCTATAGAACAAGAATAAGAATTATATTGGACTTCATTTAAGGATATTTTCTGAGAACATGTTCAGTAAGTCAACATTTAAAATGTTTATTTAGACTGGGTTTCTTTATTATTTTTGATAATGGTAACTCTTTGAGTAACAGTTTTTTAAAGTTATCATTACAAGAGCCTAATATATTGGATTTATTCTTGTTTTCCTACTTTCTCTAACACATTACATTCAATCCATCAGCAACTCTCAATGGCCCAAACTTCAGATGATTTCCAGGATCTGTCTTACCTGGACTATCTTCCCTGCTGCATCCTTGTCCATGCTTTGCTCCCAAGCTCACCCTGGTTCTAAGAGTACTTTTCACCCTATAATCACATGCTGATGGAGCACAAAGTTCTGATATCAGTAGTGGCTCTCAGAATGAAAGGTTTTAGAATGCATGTATGTTATGATAAAACCCTGAGACAATACTCAGCATTTTCACTTAATGCTAATTTAATATATACACATACATCTTAAAACTACATGATTATATGATCTCACACACACACACATTGGTGAGAACATGCCATTGATAATGCCACAGTAATGGATTTAACTGGTCTTTTGGTTTTCCATTTTGCGTCACTTTTACCTTTTCCAGAATCTATCACAAATATATTCCAATAATTATAAGAAGAATGAAAAGGTGAATGTAGAGTGTTTTGGACAATTCCATTCCCTCCATTCAAAAAGTAATTTTAGTCTCCATCACAAATAGGTCAGTAGCATTAAATTTAATAACAAATGTAAAACTATCTTATTAAAACCGATTGTCTTTAGTAAGCACTCCTTTCAATATCTCACTGCACTAAAGAGAATATTTTTTGCTACAAACTTATGAAGCTTAGAAGATTTTAATAGAGGTTACCCTGTTCCTTATAAATTCTCAGCTTCGTTTAGAGCTGCTCTTCCTACTTGATCCCTCTGTTGTTTCTATGCACATGTTTTTCTGATATTTCAGCTATTTTGTGAGTGCAAATGTTCCAATGCCTGTCATTCTGATGTTAAAATTAGTGTAATCATCAACCTTTATAAAAATTCCTTTTCCTTGGCATTCTACTCAATAATTTCCAATGACTTAAATGTTTGACTGACAGTAGCTGTGTAGAACCACTTATTTATGAGTCATAAGAAACTTAATGTCACAAATTTAGCTAAATTTTAATGATGAAAAGTTATCTTATAGGTGTATTAAAATATTTTAATATTTAATACCCAGAAAAGTTATATGCAATTATTTTTCTATTACTTCATGTCATTTATTAAAATGCATACCAGTGAAGCTTAAATTATCATCTTACCAATTAGCAGTTTTAACTACACTCTTATAGCTGGTCATTGATAAATAAGAATGTCCATCACCTTCATGTGTAGCAAAATAGGAAAGTAAAAAAAAAAGCAATAGATTTTCTAAGAATTTCTTAATTTGCATAATAACCTCTCATTCAAAATGGTTGACTTCCAAAAAGGAATTATGAAATATTGAGTCTTCCAGGACCTTGGAATTTATTCAGTTAAGCTTATCGCCTAGTGCAGAACTATCTTGTATATATTCCTCACAGTCACTCACATACTTTCTTTTAAAATACCTTAGTCAATGACAAAACTACTCCTTCACAGAACAGTCTAGTCTATGTGTTGACACATTCTGATTTTCAAAGGATATTTCTTTTTTATAATGAAGTGCCCATAATTTCCTTCTTTTATTTTTCTTTTTCTTCCCCAGCACTAACATTTTTACATTTTTCCTTCCTTCCTTTCCTCTTTCATTTCTTCCCTCCTTCCTTCCGTCCTCCTTCCCTCCATTTTTGCATCCTTCCCTCTTCCTTCTCTTATTCTTTCTTTTGTCTTTTTTCTGTATATATATATATATATAGTATAAAATATATATTTTATAATATATATTATAAAATATATATTTTATTATATATATATGTGTGTGTGTATGTATGTATATCTATCTATCTATCTATATCTATATCTATATATACATATATAAAGCTTCCTAGGTATAAGGCACCATGATATGTACATTGTGATTGAAATAGAAGCTCTCTTTCCAAGAACTTCAGCCCAGTTGAGGAGAGAGACAAATGATGGGTAAAATACAGTGCATTTTACAGACGCCCTGTGAGCACAATGGAAAAGCAGGTAAGTCACTTGTGAAAAAGGGAAGAAGAGAAATCAAAGTTGTGCCTGTGCTAAAGCTTGAGACTTACTCTGAAAGTGTGTAGAAAAAGAAGGAAAGCTGTTCTAGGACAGGTTTCATCATGTGCAAAGCCATTGAATAAGGGGCCAAAGAGAATCCCCAGATTTGGTTTTTAAAATTGTTATTGCATATTTCAGTTTTCAGTAGTCATATATGGCTAATGGCTAATGTATTGGGCACCACAGATATAGAGCATTTCCATCATTATAGAAAGTACTTTTTGACAGTTTGCCCTAAAATTTATCATTGTAACCTCTGTATAATCTCAGTTAACAATCAACTTTCTCAATGAGTCCTTGCTTTAGTATCTAACAGTCTTTCCGTTTCATTGGGACTTACAACACATTAATCTTCTTTCTTTTATACAATCCTCCACTTCCCTTATGCCATATTTTTCTTTCTTTCCCAGGTTAAATATTTATGGTCAATTGTACTCACGTACTGAGGGTGCCCTGAACTTCTTTGTATCCATGTATTGCTTCTTTGCTTTCAGAATTAGCTTGAAAACTACAGTTGTAATTATCCAACTCTGCCTTTATCTACACTTGAACTATGTAGCTGACCAAGCTGGACAAAACTGTACAACCGTACTAACTGCTTACACATTATTCTGTGACCCCTAATTTCAGGTGGATCTTTCATTATGACTCACAATCTATTCTGTTCCTGTAGTCCATTCACCGTGTCACTCTTTTGGATAACTTTTACATATATTATCCAAATTCCTCAAACTTCTGTTTGTCTGTTGACTTATTTCACTCTGAAAATAAAAGCAATCAGAAAAGAATTTTGAATCATTTCCTCCACCAGATCTATCAGCCCACTTGCATGGAAGTTCTGCTTTCTCTTCTATTACTATGGATGAACTCTGTGCTCAACACTGATGCCAAACCTTTCATTTGGTTACTAGAAACCATTCTTTATCATTTACTCAAGGACAAAAATTTTATGACTTTTCTCTTTTGAATCATCAACTTTTCCCTCTCCACTAGAGCTTTCATATTATTATACAATAAATTCCTGACTTAAAATGAAAATCCACTTCATCCCACCAGCTTCTGTAACTACTACTCTATTTCTCAATTCTGTTTATAGAAAAAGACTCTTCAAAGGAATTTTCTGTATTCACGCTTTTCTATTCCTTTTCTGCTTTCACTTGAACCTACTCCAAATAGCCATTCACACTCATGCATAAAGCTGCTGAAATTGTTCTTAATGTCTTAAAAAAGTAAATCTCCATATTGCTAAACCACATAGTCAATTCTCAGTACTCTAGTCAGGAAAATTCACAACAGCATTTGACACAAGGTATAGGCTTCTCTCTCTGTATTTATTTATCTTGCAGGCATGCACGCTTTGAAACATTTTTTCTTCCTTTTTGCCTCCAGAGCAAAGCGATTTTTAATTTTTCTTCTTATTTAATTATTCCTCGGTATTCTTTGTTGTTTCTTCTTTATCTCTCAGGCCTTTCAGCCCCTGCACTATCCTGGGAATAAGTCATCAGACCTCTTCTCCTTTCTCCCCCCAATTTATTTGTGATCTTGACCAGTTTATTGGCTCTAAATAACATCTATATGCTGACAGCTTCCAAACTGATATCTGCAGCCAAGAAAAATCCAATTGCCTACTTGAGAACATATAAATTAATAAAAACTTAAGGGATGGATCAACAAACTGAAAAATAGTTCCCTTTCTTGGCTTCTGATTCAAAAGAAATCCTAAAAATTTATAATGTAATAAAATGTAATAAAAGAATTTTGTAGTTATGTTTACAGAAGGAGTCTTTTTGTTCTAGAGATATATGTGAAAATATTTACTGCTAAAATTATATGATGTCTGCAATTTGCTTTAAAATAAGACAGTGGAGGGAGATAGCATTGAGGATGTATATGAAACAAGACTGACCATGAGTTGGTAATTGTTGAAGCTGGATAATAGAAGATTTATTATACTACCAAATTTTTGCATATGTTGGAAATTTTCCATAATAAAAGCTGAAAATATGGAAGAGGGGATGATGAAAGTTCAACCGAAATATATTCAGAGACATCGAAATGTATGCACTGTATTTCATGTCATCTTATAGCAGTTATGTAATAGAGCCTCATTTATCTACTCCTTCTTTCTTTTTTTTTCCTTTACCACTTGCGTCTTATTAACTTGAAATGCAGCCATTAATTAATTAATTAATTTCAAGTTAATAAGACGCAAATGGTAAAGGAAAAAAAAGAAAGATGGAGTAGATAAATGAGGCAACATGGCACTTCAGGAATGTGCCTTAAATTGCTTTTATTCCTGTAACCAATATCCATGCAGAGCACAAGATATATGTTCACCATGTGCGTGAGTCGGCACGTATACTTGCTAAAGACCAGAAAACAAAGATGTTAACATGTTGACTTGACTTTGAGATGATAGACAGGAAGACTGTATATCTTATATTAGCCAGAAGAATGGATTTTATTTCAATGCCTATTCCCTACTTTCTGGCTGGGGAAAGCAGAGCACAATTTTAGAAAAAAGATAAACAGAGGATTGATTTGATTTTTTTCACACACCTGCTTTCCAAATTTAGAATCTCTGAACTAAAAGGAATCCCTCTTCCCGGCACTGCCACTATTTTTCAGGTAGCAATTAGAAAACAACTATTATATGCATAGCACATTAGTAGTTGAAGGAAATACAAGAGATGTTGGCATGGTGTACTTAGTCATAAGAGGGTCCTGGCGCCAGGAGAGCAATTGAGAAGTCTCCATGGGCTCAAGCGGTCTTCTAAGTTAAAAGATCATGTAACAGGGTTAGCTGGCAGCAACAAGGAGTAGTATGCATATCTGTGAGATGACCTTGACCAGAAGACTACATGGGACTCGATACTCTACAGATGCCTTAGAGATTTTTCTGTTTTTGGAAGAGGATGACATCAATAATAAATTATAGCATATAAAATGGGCCAAACACTACTCAGACACTGTGCGGCTGTCAGCAGTGGGTGCATGACTTCCCTTCCCACCTAATTCCCTCGCTCCTGAATATAAAACCCAGAACCTGAGGAAGAGAATAAAAATGGAAATTTTTAACTAGACTGTGACTAATTTATACATTTCAAATTGGTTCATTAATCACTGGATTGGACTAAATTTAACTGAAAGCAGTTAAGTTATCTGTCATTAGACAGGCTGGGGACTCAGTCAGACATTAGAAGTCAGGTCTAAAGATAAAGAATAGCCCATTTTCTAAATCTGAATTAGTGAATGAACAAGTTATACCTCTCTGAGACAACTGTAGGAAAATATTTCGAATAGAAAGCAAGAAATAAGGTGGTATCTGTAAGGTAGATTGGGTTAGGGGTTGGATAAAGATAAATATTTTATTTAATTCAGGAGAGAATTAGTCGTGCTTAAGAGCTAATGAGAAAGATGCAATTAAGAGAGATTTTGAATAGTCAAGTGGAATAAGAGATTATTTGTTAATTTAAGGTTTCTGAGAAGCCATGAAAAAAATTACAGGAAATTGATATGAAGTTATTGTCATTACAGGAGATAGCAGGGCGGGTTTAAGTATAGGCAAGTTTGTAGTGTTGGTAGCCAAATTTGAAAGATTTTACACATAGAGAATATATTTGATTTTGCGGTGTCCAGGAAATACAGAAGTCACCCAAATCCATCTTACTATACTGAGGCTATTTACTAATAAATTCTTTAAGAAAAATGCCATTAATTCTCATTAGAATATCTTCCAGTCTAAAAAATGAAAAAAAATGTTGAGGGAATGAATAATAGAAATATTATGTAACTTAGTAGGGAAATTTTAAAAGTATATTTATTTTTCTTATTTTATTTTGCATCATACATGGGCAGTACATGCACAATATGTAAATTTTGGAAAGTTCTGCAAATATAAACAACAAATATTGATCCATTCTCTTTCTTGATCTGGGTATTAATTGATTATATAGATGTATTTAGCTTGTGAACTTATCAAGCTGTGTACTTATGATAAGTGCACATTTAAAAATGTGTATTACATGTCAATAAACTTTTAAATAATCAAGATTAACTTCACAGCTCAGAACAGTCACAATTGGTAATTGGTGTTTTTCTATGAATTTTTTTATAGTATAAATAATAATTGTCATCTGAGGATAGCAAACTATGGACTGGAGCTAAATCCAGTCACTGACTTTTTTTCTGTTACTAAAGTTTTATTAGAACACAGCTGTACCGTGTGTTTATGTATTATTTTTGGCTAATTTTGTAATACAACAGTAAAGTTGAGTAGTTGCAAAACATACTGCATGGCCTGCAAAGCATAAAATTTTTATTATCTGGTTCTTTACAGAAAAAGTTTGTCCACTGCTACTGTACATTCAATTCTTTCTTTTTCTTTTATTTCCTTTATTAAATGGAATTATATAATGTGTATTTTCATAAATATGTTTAACTTGACTGCATCTTATTTTACCATCTAGAATTTATCTAGTTATTTCCCAAATTATGGAGGTTAAGTTGTTTTAAATTTTTATGTTTTACCACTTTACTCATGAGATTTGGTCTAAAGTTCATAATACTTTCCTAGGAATAGATTCTAAGAAGGATAGCATTAGAACAAATGACACATCACATAAAGTTTCTGGGGATATATTACTAAGTTAATTTCTACATGTGTTATTCCTGTGTGTTTCTCATCATCAGTCCTATAAATATTAAAAAATCATCTACATTGTTTTCAGCAATGAGTATTATTATAATAAAAACACTCATTCAAATGGTATGGTTTTTTAGTTAATTTAAACATAATTTAAAGTGAAAAATCATAGAAATATAATATTTATATAACTTGTCTATTTTTCCAGAAATTTAATAATCATGTATTATTCACCAATATTTTAATTTGGTTTAGGCAATGATCTATGATTATAGTTTTGTTTGCCTACCTTCCATAAAAATATCCTAAATACATTACCTACAATTTCCAGTTACATTTTCTCCCCAGTGGAGTTAACACTTGAATATACATTTGAAGAAATCTTAGTTTTAGAATAATTTGAATTTTATTGTAAAATCTTCACAATTCTTCTGACCAAGTCTTGTTCAAAACCTTTAAAAAATTAATCAGAATTTTACTCAGTTTTCATAGAAACAAAGCTACAAAGCTCTCTTATCTCAGTTATAGATCACTGCTAATATAATCGTTAATCAATGTATATCATTTCCATGTGTATTTGAGATAAAATATGCTGACCACTGATAAGCATACAACTTAATGAAACATTCTAGTGCTTAACATATTAACCATGATTATTCTGCATTCAGTGGGTGCAATTACTATATTTTACAGTTGAAGTAGTGGAGTAGGCTGTACATTGACTAATCTTTTACGTTAGTTAATTCACTTTGCCAAGTTTTTAATAAGAAAACAAACAAATCTACCTATGCTAAGCTTCAATCTAATTGTGTTGCTTTCTTACCAAAGATTATATTGAATATTTATTAGTTATTTGTATCTACTAGTGCACTGTACCTATTCTTATTAGTGTCTTAACCTTTTATCATCAGTTTTATAATTTCCCCTATTTCAGCCCTTATATTTACCAAAGTTTAATATTTATATTTTGCTCTTTGACAGTTTTTCAACCTTGAATTCTATTCTATCTGATGTTACAGTTACTACTATTTTGTATGATATTAGAAGTATTTGAATAAGTAGAATCAAATAATATCATGTCTGATATTTGAATTACAATTAGTTATTTGAATTAGAACTGATTTCTTTTTGTTGCATTTTCATAGCTATCTTTATTACATTACCTTTCTATTGGTTTCAGAATTTCTCTTGAAAGTAGCATATTGATTTTCTTATTTTATATAAACTAAAACCTCTATATTTAAGTGACAAATTTAACTCATCCATATTCATTGTATGTTACTGGTATATTTCAGTTTAAGTTTGCTCTCACTCTTATGTTTTTATTTTTCTAGACTCTTTTCTTAAAATACTTTTCACTGGATTGACTTAGCTTTGTTTATGTACTGTTGTTTTCCTCAAGTAGTTGAAAGTAATGTATGCTATTTCTACTTTTTCGTTAGTTGTGTTTAACACTTTAAGACATTTTAACTTTTGTTTCTTTAATGATCTCTAGAATTAGTCAAGATGTGTGTGTATGTATGTGTGTGTGTGTTTCCTCACTACATATAAACACTAGTCAAGAACACTAACAACATTTTTAGAAATGTTTTTCCCCTTTGTCCTACTTATTTTTATTTTGATATCATCTGGGATTTTATTTCCAAATTATCACTCTAAAAATATAATCAGCAATTAGTTAGGCTCAACAACTTTTAGTTTATTTTCTGTGTTTGTACACGTATATTTTATTTTATTATTATTATTTTTTTGGCCACTCTGCGTTGGGCATGTGGGATCTTAATTCCTGGACTAGGGATTGAACCCCCACCCCCTGCACTGGAAGCATGGAGTCTTAACCACTGCACAGCTAGGGAAGTCCCTTTACTTTAAAATAACACATGAACGGTGGCATATGCTTAAGTATAACAGTAGAATAACATTAGCCCTCATAATATTTGTCAAATATGTTATACTGAAGTCCTTGACTAAAATACCAACAGAAATATAATAAATTGGTGTTTCCATATTGTTCAAAAACTCTCATAACATCCGTAGATAAATTTGAAGGGTTTGTTTTCACCTCATGCGTTTGGGTATTATCATATATATTGTAGATTTATAAAACTATCCGAGTTACAGTTTTGTTCATAAAAGATGATGTAACCTTTTGGGAATTCTGAAAACATAATCACTACTGACAGGGAATTAATCTGAATATATACGCACATTTAATATTATCTTTAACATGAAGTCACACTAGGTAGAACATAGTACTATTAATCTTATTCAAGAAGCATGATAAAATGCCTACCTTTGAAAAACACTTGAAATGTGTTCTTTTAAATTTCTGTTTTTTCAGAGAAAATGTGAAACCACATTAAAAAGCAATTTAAATACAGTTTACTTTAAGTTCTTTATAATTCTATTAAAATTTAATATATGAAAGATTGACTCAAAGTCAAAAGCTGTTTTTTCACATGACTGTAAAACTTAATAGCTTAGACAAGATGCAACTTTTCCAAACATTTTTCATCTTTGTGAAAAATGAAAAGACTAAGGGAATATCAGTTATGAGAATGGCCTAAATAAAAGATAAATCACATAGACAATAGAATCTCTATAGCACTGTTTTGGTAGCAGGATACATGCATCATTAGAAGTGATTTAATTAGGACATTAGAAATGTTCTACATATATAATGTGATAGGAGTAGGGGACATATATGAGATATGTGTAACTTTTGCTAAGGATACCTTAGAGTGAGAGAGAAGTTTCAGTCAGTATCCATTCTGTACTGCTGAAAATATAAATGAGGTCATAGCCACAAAAGCAGAGGAAATGTGCTTATGAGCACCAGAAGTTTATACTAATGTCAACCAAAGCATAATGTGGTATAATAAACTAATTGATGAGCATCCAAGATTACATATAAATAGCTCAGGGATTCTTTTTACTATTAGAGTCTTGGAATATATCTCACTGTGTTCACAGCTCCAGGGACTTTGGTTAATTGTCCTCTTAACTATCCAATGACATTTTTGTTAGAAGAGTTTTCGAAGTCATTAGAACAATGATAAAAGCTGGCAGATTTACTTTTCGTGATAGTGGCATAACCCCACATTAAGAACCTAAATCACAGATGCACAGGGCTTTTGATATATTCCACAGCTATTGAGAGTTTAATTGTCCTAACAATATGGAATTGGTCTGGAGATTTCAAATAAATTCTGAATCATGTTCTCAGAATTCACATTCAAACAGGAAGATGCTGATTATCCACTGGTGGTAATCAATCTTTTTTGTGTTTTTGACACAATTTTAAATACAAGAATTTGAGGGCATAACTGAAGAATTAAAAGATTCAAAGCAACACAAAGGATGTCAGCATTAATTACAGTAAAATTAAGTGCTAAAGTATAAAAATATCTTTCCCTGTCTATCAATACATCTAAGTTAATGTACTATTATGTGCTTGGTTGTCCTTCAACATTTGTATGTCGCTGTTTGAATTAAACTATTACGTTGCCCAACTTCCTTAGTGCAAAATTGGACCTCACACTGAGAAAGTTTGCCTTTCTTGATTAAGTAGAAATTCTAAATGTGAACAAAGAGAAATTTAGCCAAAAGCTAGTTGCCATATTTCTTCTTCACATTTGACTAAGCATGCTTTTTGGGAATTAATATAAATGACAGTGCAGGAAGTAGTACAGTCCAAATACAGAGATTTGAAGTAAGTGATACATCTGCCCAGAAACGTGCCGCAACCTCAGATTTCTGGATTTCACTGCTTTTTTAATATTTCTGAATTGTAAGAAAACTTTTACAAACTGTTTCAAAGGTTAGATAGACTAGAACAAAACCCCGGGAGAAAGAGACATGACCTGACTGTTTTAATTGAAGTGGGATTGAAAGAAAATGTCTCTACCTTGAAAAAATACAAAAAAGCATAGAGGACTGATCATATGGGGATGGGGGAGTGAAGAGGGTACAATTCATACATGAAGAGATATTACACACTCTTGCTAATTTAGAATTATGCAGCCTGAGAATGCATACTATATACAAGAAGAGATCCCTGGTCTAAGTTTGGTATTTCAAATTTGAGAGTCTAAGAATTCAACTCTGACTAATCTTGACTTTATTTCTTTTAAATGGTATGTTGTAACATTTCACATTATAAAAGCACAGAGCAACAATGAAAATCTCAAAGCTAAAAATTCAAATCTTTAAGAGATGATTTTTAAAATGTTTATTTGGTTTTTGGCATAGTTTGGCATATTGCTTTCTCCTGTGTCTTTTTTTTTAAATTTTATTTATTTATTTTGGGTGCGCTGGGTCTTCGATGCTGCATGTGGGTTTTTCTAGTTGTTGCGAGCAGGGGCTACTCTTCTTTGTGGTGAGCGGGCTTCTCATTACGGTGGCTTCTCCTGTTGCGGAGCACGGGCTCTAGACGTGCAGGCTTCAGTAGCTGTTGCATGCGGGCTCAGTAGTTGTGGCACGTGGGCTCAGTAGCTGTGGCTCACGGGGCTCTAGAACACAGGCTTAGTAGTTGTGGCACACGGGCTTAGTTGCTCCACAGCATGTGGGATTTTCTCCGACCAGGGCTCTAACCTGTGTCCCCTGCATTGGCAGGCAGATTCTTAACCACTGCGCCACCAGGGAAGTCCCTCTCCTGTGTCTTTTTGGAAAGGGTTTCGCTATATATATATATATATATATATATATATATATAATTTTTCATATTCGACATATAGGCACATGATATACGTGCTGTCCCTCAATTAACATTTATCAATTAAAATACAGCTTAAAGATATTGTTTTTATAAGTACATAAGTTTTTTTATTTAAAGAAACACATTATTGAGGTATGACTGACATCTCATTTAGCATAATGTCCCCCAGTTTCATCTATGTTGTTGCAAATGGCAGGATAACCTTCTTCTTCAAGGCTGAATAGTATTCCATTATGTGTAAGTACACATCTTCTTTATCCATTCACCCATAAATGGACATTTAGGTTGCTTCCATGTCTTGGCTATTATGAATAGTGCTACAGTGAACATGAGAGTGCAGCTATCTCTTTGATATCCTGATTTCAGTTCCTTCGGATATATACCCAGAGGTGGGCTTGCTAGATCATATGGCAGTTCTATTTTTAATTTTTTGAGGACTCTCCATACTGTTTGCATAGCTGCTGCACCATTTTATATTCCCAACATTGTACAAAGATCCCATTTTCTCCACATTCTCACCAACATTTATCTTTTTTCTTTTTAAATAATAACCATCCTAACAGATGTGAGATGATGTCTCATTATTGGCTTGATTTGCATTTCCCCAATGATTAGTGATGTTGAGCACCTTTTTACATACCTGTTGGCCATCCACGTGCCTTCTTTGGAAAAATGTCTATTTAGAACCTTTTCCCATTTTTCACTGGATTTTTTTTCTGCTATTGAATTGTAGGGCTTTGCTTGCTTATTTGTTTTATCAGTTGTATGATGTTTATTTCTTGGGGGTAACAAAATTGACTTAAGCTGACCCATATTTATGATTACTGTATTGGGAAAAAATGATAAAATTTTATTTTCATAATTTCACACATTTAAAACTAGAACTATTTTTGTTGTGATGCAATGTATGACTCTTGAAGAACCTGGTGTTCTACAACATTGCACACTGAAAGTAACAGGGCTTATGGGAAAAACAGCTTTAAGGACAAACCACTCAAAAATGACTCAACTTCTTATCTAAAGTGCTAAGATTAAAAACAACAATCCACATATTAATACAATTTAGAAGTTTTTTAAACTCTAATTAGGAAATGGTAAATTGATAACTTTACCTATTAAGATATAGAGAAAGTTAGAAAAATGGGAAGGAGTGTAAGAAAGAATTGAGGCTGTTCAGTTACTGAGACAAAAATAAATAGGCAAAATCAGCAAAAATTGCAAATTAGACATGTACTACACAAAATGAAATAAGAGGAAGGATCCAGAATGAATGGGTATTGTGTTTAATTCTGTGTTTCTTTGGCACTTGACGTGTTCAGTCATCAGAGAATATTTGGCATTCAGCTGCTGGTTCCTGATTGCACATAAAGTTAACATGCTTGTGTGGGAACCACCATGCCTTCTGTGTTATTCTGAAATTTCCCTAATAAAAATTGAGTTTAAGCAATTTATGTTATGTTGGCCTACCTTTCATTAGAAAAGACTGTAGGATTTATTTCTAGGAATTAATAAAAGGTCAAGGGGCATAATTGTTTGTAATTCTGATAGATAATGCCCAATTACTTTTTAATATGTTGGTACAAAATTTGATTCCCTCCAGCAACATAGGAGAATGCTATTATTTTAACTTTGACAAGAATATGTTATCATAGCTTTGATGCCTTTATACACTAAGAACACATTAACTGGATGTAAAATACAAAATTCTCAAGTTACGCTCTCTTCCCTTTATAATGAAATTTCTGGTCATAAGTGATTCCAAGGATAAATCTGAGACACCAGACTGTTTCCTTTTAAGTGATTTTATATTTACATCTGCATAACTATCCGAAATGTATTTGTTCACAACTGCCTCTTTTGTTTAACTTTGAAATCCACTAGTAGTGTGTGTTTTTTATTTCCCAATTTTCAATGTCTGAATGTCTTTTCACAGAAGTGTCATTTTAATATGTAAATTCAAGCCTTCAATTTTAGAAAACATTCTATAAATTATGCCTTATTTGTTTTGGTTTTCTTTTACCAGAAAATAATATTGATACATAGTCAGGATTTATTTTAGGTCTTTTTCTTATCTATTAATTTTTTTATGAAATGTTTTATGATTTTTTTGTTAAAACATTTTATATATTTTTCTCATTCTCTTTTTCTAACCTTTATGTTTCCCCTCATTTTATTACATAGCTATTGTCTCCTGTTTTATTTCTAGTGTGGCTTTCATTCTGTGGCTGTTTTGATATTTTTTAAAAATCTAAAACTTAGGAGAAATCAGCTGGCCCAAACTGAATGTACTGAAATGTTAGTGACTAGGCTGTAGGAGCAAGATGAGAAATCAGAGACCTTGTCCTGTCATGCAGTGCCACTAAAGGGACAGTAATGTCTTAGCCAGAGGGTCAAAATGGTTATGGCCTGTCCCAGTTGGGACCTCAAGGAATGGGACCCCACCGAGAGCACTGGTGGAAAAGAAGAGGAGGAGTAGAATGAAGTCATAATAGTCCCGGGCCCCTCAGGGCCCTCTGTTCACCCAGAGGGCTGACCTGGGTGAACAGCTAAATACAAATCAGACCAACCCAGACCACAGGGAATGAATGAGGATCAGCTCCCACCCCTCTCCCAGTGGAAACGTTTAACTGCCATGAGGGACTGTACCTCAACAAGATTGGAAAAAGTAAGTAATAAATTAAAAAAAGAAAAGGGAAGGGAATCAGTAGCAACATGGCTGCTCCACATATGGAATATCAGAGGAAAGTGTATCATGCTCATGGGTCAAGAAAAGTCTAAAATGGCCTCTATGACTGGTCACCCAGTGCCGTGGCAGCACTTATACGGGCCATTAAGAAAAAGTAATTTCTCTTCTCTCTTGTACAATGGCTGTATACCGTGCTGCCTGGCCTAGTGAAGGAGATATATCCACCACCCCAAAGGATATGGCAGCATCCCTATCAGTGGATTAGGAGTGAAACCAAGGTCCCAGGATACCATCTGGGCAACAGTGATGTGGGTTTCCAGGGACCGGAGGCCTCATATAGAACTAACCATTCATTGGTCCCCAAAGAATAAACAGGCTGTCTAGCCTTGGTAGATACCAGGCAGAATGCACCCTAATTTATGGCAATGTACACCACTTCTGAGGCCTCCCTCTCTGTCATTGATGGGTACAGGGGTGGAAGGGTAAGAGTAAATAAAATATCCTTGGTGTTACAGTTTGGAAAAATACCCCCCAGGGAATATGCCATGTCCATAACTCCAATTCCAAAATACATTCTGGGAATGGATGTGGTAGCAGGCCTTGTCTTATAAACAATGGTGGGAGAATTCAGCCTAGGAGTATGCCTGGTAAAACAAGTCAAAAGAGACCTTGCCAACTTGCCAACGGTCAAGCTACCCCAGCCATAAAGAGTTGCGGCCTTAAAACAATATAGGCTTCCAAGAGGAAAGAAGGAAATCACTGGCACCATAAAAGAACTAGCACAGGTAAGCATCATAGGAGCTCTCTCAACCCCTTTAACAGCCATGTGTGGCCAGTAGGGGAACCAGATGGCTCCTGGAGAATGACTGTAGACTACAGGGGATTAAATAAAGTAACCCTGCCCTTACATGCAGCTATGCCTAATATTGCCTCTTTACTAGCCCAGATGATGAACATTCAGGGATGTATCATTTTGTTATTCACCTTGCCAATGCCTTCTTTAGCATCCCACTGGCCCCTGAATGCCAAGATCAGTTTGCTTTCACTTGGGAGGGGCAAGAATGGACATTCATTATGCTCCCACAGGGCTATCTACACAGGCCACAATTTGTCATGGCCTAGTAGCTGTGGATCTGGCTAGGTGGGACCCTCCTTACAATGTTTTCCTCTTCCATTACACTGTTGATATCATGCTAACCTCAGAGTTTCTTTTCAGCCTAAGAGAAGCCACTCCCCCATTAGTGGCCTGATGGTGCAAGGATGGCTAAGAAATTCAGACAAGACACAAGGACCTGGCTTGTCTGTCAAATATTTAGGTGTTATTTGGTCAGGTAAGACAAAAGTGGTGCCCTGAGCAGTGATTGATAAAGTACAGGCTTATCTGAGGCCCACTACTCCCAAGCAGTTGCAAACTTTTCTTGGGCACTTAGGTTACCAGACAACATTTATCCCACATTTAGCCCAAACTTTATGAATCCCAGTATAGACTAGTAAAAAATGTAGCCCACTGGGATTGGACACAAGGAGAAGACACCTTCACCCAAGCGAAAGTGGTTATAAAACAATTACAGGATTTTGGGGTCCTAAGTCAAGGACAGGTTTATGAATTGGGTGTGGTCAATTACCTGGAAGGGTTTGGCTGGGGTCTATGGCAACGGCAATGTAATAAGAGAGTGCCACTGGGGTCTTGGTCCCAATTATGGAAGGGGGTGGAACAATGTTATAGTGTCATGGAACAACAGCTGTGCACTGTGTATAATGCATTACACCAAGAAGAAAGCATCACAAAAAGCACCCCAGTGACAGTGTGCACCCAATATCCCATAGCAGGATGGCTAATGGATACCTTCTAGAAACCTAAGTCAGGTCGTGCACAGCTCCAAACTGTCACCAAATGGCATGCCTATTTAAGTCAACATAGCACCCTGTCTACTAGCCCTCTGAGTGCAAAGTTGCATGCTATCTTGGGCTCTGTGACTTACATCACTGCTGAGCCCACCAGCTTAATGGAAATAGCAGATCCCCCTGAGATACCATCATTTGTCAAGGAAGGAACTGTCCCCATTCCTTTGAAGGCCTGGTACACGGATGGATCAGCCCCGGGAAAGCCTTGCTGATGGACTGCAGTAGCCATTCAGTCCTTGACAGACAGCATCTGGATGGACACAGGTACCAGGTAGAGCATCCAATGGGCTGAATTGTATGGATGATGCTGACCCATGAGCCTGATCTCATGTTCTGTGCATGGATAGCAGGGCTATCTTTAAAGACTTAACTATGTGGCTCCTGCCATGTGAAGCCCAGAGCTGTACGGTGGCAGGGCATCCCCTCTGGTGAAAGGATTTGTTGTGTGACATTCTAACCTGAATCAGAGGGATGACCATCAGAGTGTATCACGTGGATGCTAATCACACATACTCCCTTCCTGGGAACCAGCAAGCAGATGAACTGGCCAGAGTCCAGCTCCTAAAAGAAGTGCCCATGGAGGACATGACAGTATGGCTACATAAAAAATCTGGCTGTAGAGGACAACCAACATTATACTATTGCCTCTGCAATACTCAGATATTGTCAATGTTTGCAAACAATGTCCCACATGCTATCAAGAAAGACCTTGCCCTCTTCCTAGATCAACTGGACATATTCTATGGGGCTCTGCTCCTGCATGCCACTGGCAAGTGGATTACATTGGGCCCTTGCCTCTATCTGATGGATGCAAGTTTGCCCTCACCTGTGTAGACACACATATGGGCTTATGACAAACCCACCCTAGTTGGTAGGCAACACAGAAAACAACTATTTGGGGGTTAGAACAACCGTGCATGTCATGTGGAACCCCCACAGACATTGACAGTGATCAGTGAACCCACTTCACTGACCGTGAAGTTCAGGAATGGACAGATGAACATGACATACACTGGCATTTCCAGCTGTCATGTAACCCTACGGCTGCCGGCCTGACTGAGAGAATGAATGGACTACTAAAACAACAACTGAGGGCTTCCCTGGTGGCGCAGTGGTTTAGAGTCTGCCTGCCGATGCAGGGGACATGGGTTCGTGCCCCAGTCCGGGAAGATCCCACATGCTGTGGAGCGGCTAGGCCCGTGAGCCATGGCCGCGGGACCTGTGCTCCGCAACGGGAGAGGTAACAGCAGTGAGAGGCCTGTGTACCACAAAAATAAAAAAATAAAAATAAAAAATAAAACAACAACTGAGACAAGAAACCTGCTGTCTCAGCCTGTGGGACCCAAGATTAACACAAGCCCTACAAGCCATTAATGAAAATCCATGTAGCAGCTGTCCTAGTGCCTATACCATGTTAACAATGGCAACTGGTCAACACTCTCCATCTTCAATTGCTAACCACAGAAGGATCATTGCCCACTCTAGGTCAGGACTATATCTGCCGTTCCCCTTTCCACAGGACCTGTCCCCAGGGGAACAAATCATAAGATGGCTCTGGGACAAATAAGTCAGTCCCCAGTGGTTTAGGTTTGCCGCCCTATGGGGAATAAAGTTAAAAAGAAACACATAGATCTCTCCAGTTTTCTATCCTACTCTGTTTGAGACCACCAAACTAACCAACCCAGGCCCACTACTCACAAAAAGCACCATTATATTGACATTGTGGTCTGTTGTAAAACTATCCCTACAGTACTCAGCACCTGCCATAGGTAACAAAGGCAGTCAAACAATTTGGTATTGTAGACCCAAACAAAAGCCATAGGCCGGTGTGGTATTATCTCAAAACTCAGTGACTGCATGTAATTTACTTAATGGCCATGAACTCTCTTGTTTAGTGCCTGTTAAACACCTCACTTTTCATCCTTATGTTAGGCAGAGAAAACCTGTTTGTGGATTGAGCAACCAACTGTGGCATCTCTGCCGAATAAATCCAACTGCTGGAGCTGCAATGAGACACCACGGTCATCTTTCTCTGGACTTCCCTGGAAGATTAACCCAGCCATGTGGTAATGACTGGTAACCTGGGGGAAGGGCTCACGCCCTTTCCCCATTCCTTCCATCCCATCCATCACTGAAGGCTTTCCTCACTGTCTGAAACAGTATAACACCTCTTCTGGCTGACCTGGGAGACTGTAAACACAACTCCACTAGGTTATGCTGTCTAGAATGGGATTGGCTGCCTCCTGATGACCCAAGTTCAGCCAATAGAACCAACTGCCAATTGTTTAGAGACACATAATGGGTGTTTCTCTAATGACATCCAACATAATATAGGGTGGATATCTATGGATAATGCACCTCTTGTTGGTTTTACCTGTGGTCTATTTTTTGCTCCCCAACCTGCTGCTACAGATGTAGAATGGCAAGTGGAGGCACTGGATAAACACACTGCTGCTGCCTTCAATACCACCAGACATGCAATCACCCTCTCATCTAAAGAAACTACCCAAATGAGGCAAGTTGCTCTACAAAACCAGATGGCCCTAGACATGTTAACAGTGGCACAAAGTGGTAGTTGTGCCCTTGTCAAAGCCCAATGCTGTGTGCATATACTCGATAATTCTCACAATATTTCCTCTGCTATGAAAGCCCTAGATGGGCACATCTCTGTCATAGACTCCATCTCAATCAACCCCATTAGTGCCTAGCTACAACATTTATCCACCTCTTGGAGAATAACGCTTTTCAATATATTTGGCATCTTACTGTTAGTACTCTATAGCTGCTGCTGTCCATATTGTGTTTGTGGCATCTGATTGCAGTATTCCTCTACATGCCTGACCCCAGGGATATTGCAGAAGAAAGGCAGATAGATTGTGAGAGTCACGCAGTGTATGGGGGGTGAAGTGTATGGTCAGGCCCCAGAAGATGGCTGCTCCCTTGCTCTCTGGACACCCTCTGCCTGACCTGGCCTGTATGCACATGATTGCCTCCCCCTCCTAAGCTTAAAGTTTAATCAGAGCTGCTTGTAAGATTGGCCTGACCCCCAGCAAACGATTGTTCTAGCCCTCAGACCAGAACGGCTCCAGTATGTTCAGTCATCAACAGGAAACAGCGGCCGTCCCAACAGCTGGTAACACAAAGAGCTGTGGTGGTCGAGTTCCTGCAGTCCCCTGGCAACAAAGGAGCCCTTCGGATGTCATGCCCCCTATAACTGGTAGCCTCTTCCTCCCTTGTGTAGCGAAGATTGCTGCTCTGTCCTGCCTGCCTTTATCCATATATGGTGGGGTGTTGCTCCAGGACCTTTGCCTCTGACTTGTAAGAGTCTCTGTCCAATAAATCACTGCTGTCTCTGTCACTGACTCCAGGTTTTTTCTTTGGTCTTGTGGCTGGGCAGTTGCAAAGACTGCAGGACTGAGGGGTGCAGCCCAACAGTCTATGGAATGCCTCACAAATGGGCATATTCTCTTTCCTCTGGAGGAAAAGAGAGGAAGGCTATGAATATGCCCAGCACATTTCAGTGTGATTCTCTTTTGTTAATTAAGCTGGCTTCTCAACTCCTGACTTTTTTGGTTGTTCTCTAATGTCTTCAAATACATTGGGTTTTTCTTTCATATTGTCCTTTGTTTTTGTTGTTGTTTTATATTGGATTTATTGTTATTGTTTTAGTAATTTATCAAGTTTTTTAAAAATAAATTTATTTATTTTATTTATTTATTTTTGGCTGCATTGGGTCTTCGTTGCTGTGAGTGGGCTTTCTCTAGCTGCAGCGAGTGGGGGCTACTCTTTGTTGTGGTGCCTGGGCTTCTCATTGCAGTGGCTTCTCTTGTTGCAGAGCACAGGCTCTAGGTGCAAGGTCCTCAGTAGTTGTGGCATGTGGGTTCAGTAGTTGTGGCTCATGGGCTCTAGAGCGCAGGCTCAGTAGTAGTGGCGCATGGGTTTAGTGCTCTGTGGCATGTAGGATCTTCCCGACCAGGGCTTGAGCCCATGTCCCCTGCATTGGCAAACAGATTCTTAACCACTGTGCCACCCGGGAAGCCCTATCAAGTTTCTTATGGCTCTTTTTGCAGTAAAGTGAATCTTGTACCTGCCAACATATATGGAAGCATAATTGATTATAATTCCATTGATTAATTCTAATTTATGAGAAATGTTTAATCATAACACTCATTTGTTAGATGGGTGTATTTCCTCTGGTAAATGTTATTTATCTATTAGTAGTTTTTGATGCTCTTTAGCTCACTTTTTTTTTTTTTTTTTTTTTTTTTTTTTTTTTTTCCGTT
>NW_006799724.1:1226163-1258400 GCF_000442215.2 Lipotes vexillifer
GTATGCGGGCCTCTCACTGTTGTAGCCTCTCCCGTTGCGGAGCACAGGCTCCGGACGCGCAGGCTCAGCGGCCATGGCCCACGGGCCCAGCCGCTCCGCGGCATGTGGGATCTTCCCGGACCGGGGCACGAACCCGCATCCCCTGCATCGGCAGGCGGACTCCCAACCACTGCGCCACCAGGGAAGCCCTAGCTCACTTTTTTTATTATTGAATCTGTACACGATGCTATACTAGTTCCTTTCATCATTACCTTTAACTGAATTAGTTGGATTTTTCTGAATCAGTTATTTGCTAGAATATCCCATTTTGGGAGGGGGTGGTATCACCGGGCATTACGATAGGTTTTACAAAGCAAAGGGTTATCAGAAGTCACAACTTTTGCTACTTTCTGCAAGTATGCTCTATGTTCTTATGTAACTTTGTTTGCTGGAATAATTTGAATCCCATCAAGTCTGTGGAGAACTGGCACAGCTCTACTCACCCCACTCCCCAAATCAACTTATGCAAAGAAAGTATCTGTTTTCCTACCTTATATAATGCACATTTTATTCAGTAAGCATATTTCTTGCTGGCTGGTAGTTTTCTGAGATTTACCATTGCATGGAATTTCATCCAGAAGATTGGTCTCTGAGGCCACTTTTTCCCACAAGCTATAGCATGGTTCTTTCTTGATCTTGAATTTTTAGGTAGGATTTACATGCTCTTTGAAATCTTAGTTAATATGTACATCTAAATTACATAATTATACTCTGCTGTGAGATTGAAACAGTTTCCAACTAAAAAAAAAGAATGGTAACATGATATTATGAGGAATGAAAAGGAAGTATCAAAGATATTTTCAGAACTTTTGCTTTTGGGACTTCCCTGGTGATGCAGTGGTTGAGAGTCCCCCTGCCAATACAGGGGACAAGGGTCCGATCACTGGTCCGGGAAGACCCCACATGCCATGGAGCAACTAAGCGCATGCACTACAACTACTGAGCCCATGTGCCATAACTATTGAAGCCCAAGTGCCTAAAGACCGTGCTCCACAACAAGAGAAGCCACCGCAATGAGAAGCCCGGCACCGCAACAAAGAGTAACCCCGACTCACTGCAACTAGAGAAAGCCTGTGCACAGCATCGAAGACCCAATGCAGCCAAAAATAAATAAATTAATTTAAAAAAAAAGAAATTTTGCTTTTGCAAATAAGAATTTTATCATTCTCACATTAAACAACTGTTTGTAAACTGCCAATTCTAAAAAATTATCTTTTAATATTTTCTTTTCATAAGATATTTGAATTTCCTTTCTTCTTATACCTGGGTTTTAATCAATCTGTTATTTTGATACAACTCTTATCAAACTCTTTATATTATATCTCTTTCACTTGGGTTCTATTACATCTTCATTTTGATATGTGTCCTGTCTCGTAAATTGTATACTGAACTTCTAAAGAATAAGATCTATGATTTATCATTTCCTCTCACACAGGGTTCTGCACAGTGAAGATGTGGGAATATCTGTAAATCACTAACAAACTAGCCATCTATCTTTATGTTAGAGTTCTTGCTAAAGAACCCCAAGCTGGCCCATATTGACAATTTGGCTTCTTGGAGAAGACTGCAAACTGTGATTACTTAAAAGAAGTCACTATAACCGCTGCCTGTTAGTGTGATTATAGCTGCAAGTCTATAAATGCTGATAACCTTACCGTGTGACTTCAAAATTTGCCAGGATTCAGTCCTCTTTGTTTTGTTCAACTAGTAGTGAAATTGCAAATAATTATTGTTAATATATATATATATAATAAATTATATATATTTTAATTTAACCCCTGTTTGTTTTTGATCAAGCTTTAAAAAGATCAAGAAGAAGTGACTGCTTAAACAGTACCAAATGACTTTGCAAGCAAGTTTGGGATTTAAATGGGGCAATATTTAGATGGAGTAACTTTTTCTCTGCACCATAAAACACCTATTTCTTCTAAATTCACTAGAACATTACATGAAAAAAAGTTTTTTAAAGAAAACTCTATGACAAAATAAAATTTTGTGTCTAATGTTACCCATGTCAAACATCACAACAGAGATATTTTTAGCAAAATATTTTATATCAAGATAACATGATAGATAAGATCAGTGTCTGTATGTACCATAACATAGACATTAAAGTCTATATGACTCACTATAAATACTGTTTGATAATATCGATTGTATCAGTGTGTGATTGATATGCTTTAGCTTCAACTGAAAATTGATCAGAAAATAAGCTTAGTAGTTCTGTTGATATTGATAAAATCATAACAAATAACTATTGAGGCTATGATGAAATTTTTATCTTCAAGTCAATAAGCCTATTTATTTTGGTGGCATGGCCAGATATAAAAGTCATGGAATATAATTATACTTTATTATTCTTTGAAGATGAAGGTGAAGAAGAAATGTTGTTTTGTTGTTGTTGTTGTTTGGAACAGGAAGCTCTACTCTGAATTTCCCATTAAAATACTTCTTTTTATGATCTATCCTGATGAAAATGAAAAAAATTTGTATTAGAACATAATGCAATAAATAGTGGATTAGTGATGACACATCTTAAGAAGAGACTGACAGACATTTGATTTTTTGTGCTTGAAAATCCTGTCAACATCAACATTTTTGGACTATACATTGTCTCTGGGCTGCAGTCAGAGCCATCTGTCTGAGTGGCAAACTGCCTATTCATAAATTAGTTGGACTATTTCATCAGGGCAAAAATGCCAAGGAATAATAACTACAAAAGAGCAGATTATATATTTCACCAACTGCTGCTGCATCTATAGGAAACTCACATTCACTACTATATTGTTGTCACAGATAATGATGCCATCTAATCTACTTGAGGTAGTGCCCTAAAGAAAGACATGATGGAGACATTTTAGCTTATCCAAGATGTTGAAATAATTTCCATATCAATCTCTTTTTTGAATTTTATTTTATTTTATTTTTCTATACAGCAGGTTCTTGTTAGTTATCTATTTTACACATATTAATGTATACATGTCAATATCAATCTCCCAGTTCATCACATCACCACCCCCCCCACCCCCACTGTCTCCCCTTGGTGTCCATACTTTTGTTCTCTACACTTGTGTCTCTATTTCTTTCTTGCAAACGAGTTCATCTGTACCATTTTTCTAGATTCCACATATATGCATTAATATACAATATTTGTTTTTCACTTTCTGACTTACTTCACTCTGTATGACAGCCTCTAGGTCCATCCATGTCTCTGCAAATGACCCAATTTCATTCCTTTTTATGGCTGACTAATATTCCATTGTATATATGTACCACATCTTTATCCATTCATCTGTCGATGGGCATTTAGGTTGCTTCCATGACCTAGCTATTGTAAATAGTGCTGCAACGAACATTGGGGTGCATGTGTCTTTTTGAATTATGGTTTTCTCTGGGTATATGCCTAGTAGTGGGATTTCTGGGTCTACATATCAATCTTGAACTGAAAGGGATTTGTGAATCATAAGTACAGATAAACAAGTGCAGGAGAAATTAAAAGTAAATTTATACATATAAAATAACATTAAAGTTATGGTTGTAGTTGTTATACAATGATGGCATCTTTCCACATGGGGCAACTCCAATAATTATAGTAAGTATTTTAATAGTAAGAAAGGGAAAAGAAAATGTGTGCATGTGTATGTGTGTGTGTGTGTGTGTGCATTTCTTCAGGGAAATAGTGTGTTTGAGGGTTCATATAAATAACTTTTTGGAAGTTAACACTCTATATAACCTCAGTTAGATAAAAGATTGCATAAATTAATATACTTTATGTATAATTTATTTTGTAATTCTTTTAAAAATTCTCTTGGGAAATTCACACAAAAGATTGTCTTTCATGTGTCTTGAAAAGGAATTAGTTCATCTTTTATCACAATTAGTATGTATACCAATCTTTTATTAGAATCATTCACTTTATTTCCCAGGAATACATTTACTTTGCATAAGAAATAAACAGAATAATATTCTATAAATTGACTACTTTAAATATTTTGGTTCTTATTTTATAATGATCTCATGTTTTAAATTTGAAAATATTCTAAGCATGGGACTTTGTCAATTTCCACAAAAGGAAAGTATATTTAATATTTTTCAAACCACCATAGCATTTCAAAGCAGAGAGAATTACCTAATATAATAATGTAGACTTGTAAAATTGACTGTGAAAGAATTATAAGCAGTTTTTGCATAATCCAAAAATTCCTTTACTGTCAATTAAAAGTTAAATTTCCTATATGATGAATAATGTAATAGCATATGAATGTTAATGGAAAGGAGCTAAGAAAGTAGACATAATTTCTAATATATTATGCAGAATCCTGGCATTACGCCATAATGAAAGTGCTCAGCTCTTACTATTATGGGAGTTCCAGTGCCCCTTCAATATTAATCCAGTAGCTCCACTAGATCATCATTTTTTTTTCATTGAACAGGATGTACTTTAAAGAAATAAAATTTATTAGCATTGCAGAGTCATCAAAACTTTGTGAGGCTATACCTTTTAAAAAATTAGATCTTTATCCTACCATGAACAACCCAGAAGTTTTAATTAGTGAAATAATTAACCTGACACATGAAGCCAGCAACTTAGGAGGGAAGTCTGTGATTCTACCTTCAGACCCCTTTCCATCAAATATTTTTGTTCTTTTTACACATGAAAATGTTCATTTTAGAATTATTTTAAACTATAAGCTGTTGATACTGAGATCTATATACATACACTCCAAACATGCAACACACATTGGGTTATATTACAAGGTGGTTTTATTCTTTGAATATTGGTAACTCACTGTGTTCTTTAGGAACTTCAAGATTTATAGGACATTGCAAAGACTTAAAGTCTCAATACCTCATATGAAAGATAAATGTATGCATATATATCATAAAATAAAAAGTGTAAATCACCAATAAGAAGGATATATTAAGTTCTATGGGGATTTAAGAAGAAGGGAAAGTAGGGCTTCCCTGGTGGCACAGTGGTTGAGAGTCCGCCTGCCGATACAGGGGACACGGGTTCGTGCCCCAGTCCGGGAGGATCCCACATGCCGCAGAGCGGCTGAGTCCGTGAGCCATGGCTACTGAGCCTGCATGTCCGGAGCCTGTGCTCTGCAACGGGAGAGGCCACAACAGTGAGAGGCCCGCATACCGCAAAAAAAAAAAAAAAAAAAAAAAAGAGAAAGTAGAAATTCATCTGAAGGAAGGAAAAAAAGATCTTCATGGGGAAAATTGTGCATTTAATTTTGACTTTGGATAATCATTTGGGCTGGGAAACAGGACCTGCGTAAAACAGAGGATGAAAGTGGACAGCACAAAATTCTAGCTATGGCTAATCAATAAATTATCAAGAACAGAGTCACAAGAAATCACACTCTACCCCAGAGAGAAGTTCACAGGCAGAGACAGAAACCCACTCTGGGCCAAAGTTGTAAATGGAAGACTGAACATTTAGGGTGGAATAGAAATATCAATTTAAAAAATATTTTAGTATCTCTAGCTGCACAAGGTAATTCTAGAGGAATTTTCTGCCACTAAGGTATTAAAAGTAACCATAGGAAAACAAAACAAAACTAAACAAAGTTAAACCCATCTCAACTCTGGACTAGATTGACTAAATCCCACAAATATCCATCAACAAAAAAGTATGCTTTTTTCCAGTCATGAATGCTATTTACTTCAGTCTCTGCTGCTCTATAGACAGAATTCAATGTCTTAACACTCAAATAAAATTATAAAAAAAGAAGAAAAACTGTCAAGCCACTTTTAAAAGATAAAGCAAACAATAAAACCAGATTCAGATATGGGTCCAGTTGTTCAAACAACCACATAGGGAATTTAAATAACTCTTACACTGTATACAATGTATAATGTGTAACACATGCATTAAAGTCTCTAGTGGGACTTGTGGAAAATGTGCATAGCCTAATGGGGAATTACAGAAAGCAATGGAAGTAATAAAATTCACATAGAAATACTGGAAATTGAAGCTATTGAAACAAAGATGAAGAATTATTTTGTAAAGCCCATGAGTTGACTCATCACAGTTGAGGAAAGAATCAGGAAACTTGAAGATAGGTCATTAGAAACTACCCATACTGAACTACACAGAGAAGGATTGTAGAAAAAAATAGAAGAGAGCATTCAAAAATTGCGGAACAATTAAAAAATAATGTACACTATTGGAATCCCAGAAGAGAAGAGAGAGAAAATGGGAAAGAAGAAATATTTAAAGAGGTAAGGACTGAAAATTTCCAAAGAGTAAAGAAAAAGACATCAAACTTCAGATCCAAGAATCACAGTGAAACCCAAACAAGATGAACAACACATACACATGCACGCACACACAGCACCTAGACATTTCATATTTAAACTGCTAAAATTAAAGATTTAAAGAAAGTATTGAAGGTATCCAGACCAAAAAAGACATAATTCATGCATAAATAATAAAGAAGTCTGGATTACATTTTGAAACTGTGGGAATATAAGACAATGACTTCTTTAAAATTTTGAAAGAAAAAAAAATTCTCAACTCAGAACTCTATACTCTGCAAAAATAGCTTGAAAAATGAAGGAAGAAAAGACCTTCAGCCCTATGAAAACAGAATTCATTGCCAGCAGATCTGTGTTATATGGAAGATTAAAGAAAAAAAATTGATATGAAGTAGAGACTTAGAAATGAACAAAAATGAAGAGATCCAGATATGTTAAAATATAAGAAACTTGGAAAACTCATTGTTGATATAAGCCTAATCAAAATAAACACAATGTTTCGAAAAGAAACACAGGGAAGAATGGTGTGACACTTTCTACAGAGAGAAAAAAAGGCCTCATAACGTTTCAACTGTCACTCATGGGTAGATTTAGCATGTATATTAGAAAGTAAGCTGTTAAAAGATGAATCTTCAAATTCCTACTAAGATTAAAAGTGAGTGAGGGACTTCTCTGGCCGTCCAGCAGTTAAGACTCCACGCTTCCACTGCAGGGGGCATGGGTTTGATCCCTAGTTGGGGAACCAAGATCCTAAGAGAGAATAGGACATGGGAGATAGAGAACACATTACAAGGAAACAAAATGGATGAGGCATAAAGAAAAGAAACAAGATAGAGAGAAAATTGCTATTAAGTTACTTTAATTAGGATTGAGTGAAAATAAATAGAATATATAAAGTAATAACAGGTTTTAACCAGATGATGAAAATTCAGAAAAACAGACAGAAAAGTATATAATTTATTCAGCTGGCACTTCAAAACCAGTAAGGTTTTTGAGTTTTGAATTGTATAGGTGCATGTATGCTCTATTCAATTTTTTTTTTAATAGATCTTTTTTGGAGTATAATTGCTTCACAATACTGTGTTAGTTTCTGTTGTACAACAAAGTGAATCAGCCATATGCATACACATGTCCCCACATCCCCTCCGTCTTGAGCTTTCCTCCCATCCTCCCTATCCCACATCTCTATTCAGTTTTAACTAAATGTATAGTATTTGATACTGAAGATATAAAATGTGTAAGATAATGCAAGCACCTTTAATATATACTATATACTAAAAATATGTATTGTTTTAATGAATATGTAAACAGCTTCTCTCCTATCATATAGAAGGGAAAAGAAAGGGATAATGGCAAAATAATGTAATAAATAAATATTTGTGATTAATATGCATCAAAGGAATATGTTTATTCCAGTGAGGAAGAGGAAGGCAGTCAGGGCACTTGCTAGGGAAGATAAATGGTGGGGAGGATGAATTTGGTAATGAACTGTTTGACTTCGAGTTAAAATGTGCAAAATGCACTGGGTTGTGATTTTGATACCCAAGGAAGCAATCTGGTTAGGGATTATAAATTTTGGAGGGGTGGGCATTTAGAGGATTGCAAAAACCATTGCCATCACCCAGAAACTGTTTGGAGACTGAGAAAAGCACTGGAACTGTGATCTCAAAGTTGATTCCAGATACTGAGAAATTAGATAAACATAATTAAAATGGTTTATGTGAGTAGTAATGAAAAATTGGTCTGGAAAGATGGCAGTGGGATCGAAAAAATAGTAGAGAAATACTTCAGTAATCAAGTGTGCTTAACTTGATGATAAATCAGGTAGTGCTTTTAAAATGTATAATGTAATGAAGCAGCTTTGTAGAGTGTCTTTTTTATTGTATATTTTGAATATTAAGTTAATTAACTCAATATTAATTTATATTAAATATTCCTGAAAAAATAAACTTTATATATTACAATTTTAAATTTGTAATGATTGAGTATATTGTAAAATTTCATGCTAAAATTTCACATTTTTCCTACTCAATGTATTACACATTTATAGCTCTCTTTATAAAATAAATGGTTATAGCGTCAGTTCTTATATTAACTACAAATCAAAAAACTTTAAGTAGATAAGCACTTTTATGTTAATAAGCTTAAATAATTCTTCTCAAACTCTAATGTACATATGAATAGTTTGAGTAGCAAAACAACATCAAAATAAGTGGAAACAAATTCAAATTTTTAAAGCAGTGTGATTAATGAGACATTACCAAATGTGATGCAAGCAGAGGTTCCTCCCAATATGGAACCTCTACCTTGTGAGCAACCTGTAGGAAGGGCAATCTGGGCCCAGTATTCTCAGCCTGTTTTGGATAGAGCTCTTGCTCTATGAGTTCTTGAAGGTGGGTTAAGGGAACCACAGTCTTCTTAGCCACATTTACTAGGGATAGAGCTCCTGCAACTCAGAGTTGGGGATAAGAATTGGCACCCTGGCCCTCCCAGCGTAGAACTGTAGCTCTAGGCTGAAACTATAGCCCTAGAATACGAGTTCGTGGAGAAAGGGAGTCCGGTCTGTTGGATACATTTGATCAGTGAAGAGCTGCTGAGGGGAAGGGGAGAATAGGAAATTTAAGCGGGCTTTGGCTCAAATGCCACAGACTCTCACTTATTTTAATGAGAATTAGTATATATTCTTTTTTATTTATTTATTTATTTTTTTGCAGTATGCGGGCCTCTCACTGCCGTGGCCTCTCCCGTTGCGGAGCACAGGCTCCGGACGCGCAGGCTCAGCGGCCATGGCTCACGGGCCCAGCCGCTCCGCGGCATGTGGGATCCTCCCAGACCGGACGCACGAACCCGCGTCCCCTGCATCGGCAGGCGGACTCTCAACCACTGCGCCACCAGGGAAGCCCTAGTATATATTCTTGAATAAATATTTCTCCATTTACTGCTTGCCATTAGTGAAATATCTACCTTCTATGAGACTGTTTTAATAATTTGCACCAGATAATTTGTTTCACCAGTAATTGTTTTGCTGGTGAAAGTGCCCACCAATCTCCTCTTACCACCTTTCTGCAAGTCCTCTCCACTAACTATTGAGGTTTCCAAAATCTGGTGTCCATCTAAGTTAGAGCATTGCTATACAAAAAAATGAATATGAAGACCTTTATTGTAGGAAAATAGTCATCAATCCTAAGCTGAAATATGATTTGGGCATATAAAGAATAAATATGTTTAAATAATCTGAAAGAGATGATAAATAATTATACATTGGCAATGCTCAGTTTCAAAGCTGGTTTCAAAGGAGATGCTTTATATGTAATAATGAAAAGTAATGATAAAACTGCTGTTGTGTGTAAAATTGAGAAGGATGTATCTATAACTGTAACTATATCTATACCTATACCTGTACCTATATCTGAATGGAAGCAGGACAAAATGATTAGTAAGAAGAAAGTAATTAACAATGAATTTGTAAAGAGGGGTATGTAGGAGTGACAGGTGGGAGATGCAGAAGGAATATAGAAGTTTTGAATATTAAATATAAAATGTGAATTTTTCAACGATAACTCACTACAATGTTATACATACATTTGTTAAATATATTTGTTTTGTTGGGAAATTTTATTCTAACATACATACTTGTAGGTCTATATAAGTCTATCTCCTATCTATTAATTTGCATGTCTTGCATATGTGTTTGAATATATCTATAGGATACATTTGTAGAAGTTGAATTGCTCTGCCAAATATATGATCCTTTCAATTATGTGAGCTGTTAACAAATTGCCTTAAAAAGAATTTTGTAGCTTATTTTTAGAAATGTGAGGATAATGGAAGTGTTTTATTTATTCTTAACTCACTAAACCTATCCATTGATTTATCCTTTAAGTGCCTTCAGTAATTTTTGAAAAGATGTAGTCATTTAGAATGATTCAATATCAAATGTGAAATAATTGAAGAATAAGCAAATTTATGAAGAATTAGATAAATTACCCTCAAATGAACAGTATTATTTCTGATATAGTTTTCTGCACACATTTTAAAGTTCACAATTTGGGGAATAATCCCAATCTGTTGATTTTGTTGAGTATCTTCAGCCACTGTTAAGAGAACAGATGAATCGTTTCTATGCCAGAATGGAATTCTTTAAATAAATTATAGATGAGTAGACAAAAAGTCACTGAGTGGGAGAAAATTGATATTTGCACCACTGTGTGATATGTTTTACTCTCCTACAAACTCACAAAAAAAGCTAAAAGTGAAACTGATTGAGGAATATTTACTTAAGATAACTTTAATATGGCAAGCAATTTCATGGGTTTTAATGGCATTTTTATAGAATGTAAGAAAATTAGTCAAAGGGAAGTATGGAACTCATCTATACAGTCAGTATGCTCTAATGAAATTCAGTGAAAAATAGGTAAAGAATATTGAAAAAAGAAAGTGATTTTGCAAAGATCAATTTGTGGGAGTATGTATACAAATGAAAGAAAAATACCATTTAGAAGTTTTATAAAGAGACTTTAGTTCATGCTGTTTCATTCTCTCTGTTAGTGATTTGTGTTGGTAATTTTATTCTAGTAAGATAATTTGACTTAATGGTTTAAAAATAACTTATTTCCTTGAAGTTCTGGACTTATATGGAGGCAAGTTATTTGGCTGTCTGCATACACAATGGTTTGCATGATGGAAAATATACTCCCTTCTGCCAACTCTCTCCCCTGCTCACCATCTGCCAAAGAACTTTGATTACAGCATAACGTTGAAAAAAAGATCCATGAAAAGATTCACAAGAATTACTTGATAATGTCATAAATTACCAACACACACAAATATATGATTAAATTGGATAATTTACATAATATGAATTATCTAAAACCTTTTTATGTCATTCTTTTTAGCCTTAATGACTGACTTTTTTTCTCTTGATTTTTATTAATTTTCCTGTCCTGATCTAATCTCCCTTGAGATCTATGCAGTGAATTCCCACATCACTTTTTTTCTGTAATTCATTATATATTTCTCAAACTGGATTCTTTTTTCAAATTCTGCACTTAATATTTCTGCTTAGATATTTCATTGTCATTTGCAGTCTATGCCTCAGTTTGTGGTATATAAGTAGGTTCCTTAGGAAGAAAGGAGAAGTTTCCTAAAGATTAGAATTAGTAAGAGGCAAGAGAGCATGCAAGTGATCTCACAACACTGTGATCATTCCTATTTTATACTATTGATCATATTTTATTTATCATACATATTTTATGTATATAAATTTATAAATATACCATTATATTTATCATAGCCTAATTAAAACAGATAAGTTTACTGATAAATTCAGTAGAGGGCAGCCCATGCTATGGTACTGTGTAACTGTATTCTCGTCACACCCTGTACTCTCTGGAAAACCTCAAGGTTTCTCTCACTCCTCCTAGGAGTAAAGCACTTGTGTGGCTCAAGGATTAAAAAAAAACAATGCTGAGTTTTAAGAATTCTGTATATATTTTATATGCAAGGTCTTGATCAGTTATATGATTAGCAAAGATTTTTCTCAGTCCTATAGTTTGTCTTTTCATTCTCTTCTCAGGATCTTTCACAGAGTAAAAGTTTTTAATTGTGAAGAGGTTCAATTTACATGTTTTTACTTTTATTTGATCTTTCTTTTGGTGTTAATTCTTTGCCTAGCCCCGAGTTCCCCAAATTTTCTATTTTCTTAGACGTTTTATATAAGTACAGACTTCTGGAAAATGGTTGGTAAATTCCTCTTTAAACTAAAAGTGGACTTACCAAATGACCCAGCAATTGCACTCTTGAGCATATAACTCAGAGAAATGAAGATCTATTTTCACACAAAAATTGCACATGAATACTTAAAGCAGCTTTATTTGTAATAACCAAAAACTAAACCCCAAATATTTTTCAATGGGTAAATGGTTAAAAAAACTGTGATGCACCCATAGCATGAAATAATACTCTGCTATTAAAAGGCATGGACTATTTATACACATAACATGAATCTTGAGGATATTATGCTGAAGGCAGTCACAAAAGGACAGGTATTACATGACTCTACTTATCTAACATTTGTGAAACAAAATAATTATAAACATGGAGAACAAATTAGTGATTGCAGGGCTTAGGGATGGAATGGAGGGTAGGATATGGTTATTAAGACAGTACAGGGCATCTTGTGATGATGGTACAGTTAAGAATCTTGACTGTGGTGGTAGTTACATGAAACTACACTTGTGATAAAATGATAAACTTACGTAGAGCTATACACACAGAGACACAGGTACACAAATGAGTGCATGAAAGAAAAATTTGTGAAATCTAAATAACCTCTGTGATTTATACCAATATCAATCTCCTAGTTTTGATGGTTGCATTATAGTTACACAAGAGGAAAACATGGCTGGAGGAGGGTGGTGAATAAGACCTTCATGTAGATTTCTTTGCACTTTCTTGTGAATTGATAATTATTTCACAATAAAAAGTTACAAGAAAAATTCCAATTATAAGACATTACATTTTTTAAAAAGTGACAATAGGCTCCAATAGACCTGCTTTGAACTTTCTCCTCACAGACTTGCTGTGATTAGTCAGCCTAATATATCAAAAGCATGGTATTGTTTACTGGTGATTGTGTTTTAGTGCATATTCTGAATAAGTGTAGTCCAAATATGGCAGTTTTCAGCTGGTGACAAGAAGGAGTACTTTAACAGCATTTCTCCACTTTTGCTGCATTTTCTTTATCTAACCTACTCTAACCTGTCTGAGCAATGAAGGTTTTTCTTAATCTTTCTTTTCCAAGTCTATTATATGTTACATCAGAGTTTATTGTATATACAATTAGCTTCTCTATTCCAAAATCCCACACAGAAAAGTGGGACATAATTATTATTAAATGCTTTACTTTGATTAAAGATGCAAATTGAAACTAGTATTATCTACCATACTGTATACTGGTGTGATCAAGTATTATATGCCAGTTTAAAGGTTTGGTTTTTTAATACCTCATCCTATGTTATAATCAAAATCATCCTCAAATTAGAGAATTAAATATGTTTATCATGACTTTCCTCAAAATGAAATAAACACAATAGTATATAGATACTTTGCATATTAAAATAAAACCTCATATTCCAAGATGAGAGGATTATCCCCCAATTTTATATATATATATATGTATATATATACACACAAATAAAGGTGCTAAAGAAAAGGACTGCAGAAGTTCAGAACAAGTATTACAGAAGGTTCTCCTTACTCTTGCAGGAAAAGTATTGCAGAGAAAACGTCTTGAGGCTGAAAACTTAAGGACAAAGATTTTCGTATACCTTGATCTAGCCACAGGTGGAAGGCTTCTAATTTTGGGCATTTTATCTCAAAATGGCAGGGAATTTAGGGTGGTACAATTTTTCCCAGTATTATTTTAATTGATTATTCAAGATTTCAGTTAATAGTCTTCTTTTCTATCTTGATATTATAAAATAAGTTGGTAATAAAATGAAAACAAAAGACCAGGCATGTTTATCCCCGTGAAAGAAGAATACAAGATATTGGCAATTTCTTCACTCAAATTAGATATTGACTATTAAATTTTAAAAATCACACTCTAATGAGAGCCTAAATAATATCTGTTGTAATAAATAAATGCAAACCAAACTCCCTTAAGGAGACTTTTAAATAATTAATAATAACATAAACATCTATCATCACCTAAAAAATATCTAAATATTAACCCTTCTCTATATTGCCTCTCAAAGAGCAAAGAGGGAAAAGGAGGCTAGGAGATAAAAGAACTCTTGAAGCTTATCAGGGTTTTACATTTGGGCCTGGGAATGCACCAAGGGCTTGGAGAATCCATTTTAATAGCACCTACCACCAAAACAACACAATCCAAACCTGCAGTTCAGGAAAAGTACAAGTTAGGTGAGTAGAGGGAATTTAGACTGCTCAGGGTCCTTGCATTTGAGCTATGTTAAGTAATAGGTTTTTATGACATCTGCTCAGATTTAATGATCCTAAGATCTTGAGAATGTACATGATTTAAATGATGACTTTGATATTTTAAAATATAGCCTTTGGCTCAAAGTTTGCATTCTGAGGTATTAGGGTAACTAAAATAAACATATTTCTATTTTTACTACTGCAACTGCTACTACTTCTCTACTGCTACTGCTAGAGGTGCTAATGACAATAAAGGAATCCTTTCTTCAAATTAAAACAGAGGAAAAACCAATATATAAAACTGACAAAAGCAGATCTATTCTGTTAAAATTGGGCGATGAAGGAATTATATCTGTGCCTCCTCAGGCCCTACCCCTCACCACACTCTAGGAAAACCACTATGCATAGATGGAGTACAATTTGGAACCCCTGTGTGAAGACATACTATGATGAAAATTATGTGTTAAAACAAAAATGAAAGTATTTTAAGGGATTAAAACTAGTGCTTGTGTTTGGCTATATTATCAGAGAGAAAAATAAAGCCAAAAAAATCAGTTACCTGTCTATCGAGATAAAATACTTATTGGATAAATGGACGTTTAAAAAAGAGAAATAAGTTGAAAATATGGTTTAAAGAAGGAAGAAAGAGTGAGGCTTGGTAATTGATTAGATAGTTATGACAGAGAGAAGTCATTATTAAGAAAGATGGTCTGTATCTGCATATACTAATGTGATGATAAGACTAGGACCTTTTGAGTGAGATTTATCTAGATCGTATAGAGATATATATGAACCTTAGAATCCCACCTCTGCTACTGATTAGCTGTGTGATGGAAGGCAAGTTACTGAAACCTGGTTAGCCTCAGATTCTGCACTTGTAACAAAGGGGTATAACAAGAAAAATATTTCCAGGATAGAATACCAAGTCAGAAATTCTAGGTTTTATTAAAGTGGTTGAAAATTTACATTTAAGAATGCTGCTTTGTTTTGTTGTTGTTGCAGAGAAATGATTAAAAAGAGGTAAAGATTTGATGAGGTTGATTTGGTTATAAAAGGAAGAGTAAAGTTGCTCTCTAAAGCTCATTTAAATTATCCAAATAAGACACTTTTAAGGAAGTTCTGTCTAAATGCAAGGGATTGTCAGAATCTGAGAATCAGATACTCACTGTTAAGTGAGTTTTTAAAATCAATATTTGTTTTATTATATTTTCTATTCATAGTATGAAGATATCACAATCTTTTTTTTCTTATTGGGTAATTTTGGTCATAAAATTATTCAAGTTATTTCTTTTCTTATAAATGTATCTATTTAGGAAATAAAAGAATATATGGGAATAGAAAATATTCAAGTAACTTTTACTGTACTTTATATTATCAGTTACATCTATCATTTGTTTGGGTTTACACAGAGTTATTTTTATCAAAGCATACTGAGAAAATAGGAACCATTTTTAGATATCCGAAATTAGATAATGAAAAAGACATAAGTTTCTTAAACCAATGTAGACATTATTAAATTTGGATTCAAAATGAAACAGAATTCTCAAAGTCACATATATCCATGCTTTGATTACTTCACACTTCCAGTTCACCATACCCCTAAGGCATCAAGGTCAGGCACAAAATAAATGAATAATTAAAAACTAGCTATATTCACTATAAAAAAATCAAAAAATAGAAAGTTAGTATGTCTTGTATTTTTTTTTTTTTTGGCTGCTCCATGCGGCTTGCAAGATCTCAGTTCCCCAACCAGGAACTGAACCCAGCCACAGCAGTGAAAGTGTCAGATCCTAACCACTTGACCACCAGGGAACTCCAAGTCTTGTATTCTATAGAGCTAATATCTCTGTTAATCATTTGAACCAAATGTTTATTCCTTGATTGTTCCTTTCACACACAGAAAAATGCTTTAGGGTCTCGACCCCCTAGAAGCAAAAGGGCGCCACAGAGTGAAGGGTCAAGATGCAAAGTGTCTCAGAATTGTTTGGCACATCACTCAAGCTTTCTACATGTTGTCCTCATACGGTTTCTTTTCAAACATCCCATCTATTCCTTTCTGGAGTATAGGAATCTTCTGATTAATATGCACTGGGGCACCACATGGTTGCCCATCTGTGTGGGTCAGTTTTGAATCACTGATCAGGGCTCAAATTGAGTTGAAATTTAGCCAAATATTCAGCAACAACGACCTTCAAACCTGCCGTGGCTGGCTGATGAGCAGCTCTTGGGAATTTAATTTGCTTTAGAGCTTATCTCTCATATTCATGTATGATTTTTAAAATGAATTTATTTCTGCTATTGATCATTGCTTTTCTGATATTTAAGTTTTGGAAAGATTTCTTTTATGTTTCCAGTAGCAGACTCATTTCATAATATTCTCTAAATAATCACTTGAAGAAATCAATAAATCAATCCAATAACATATTTATGCAATTGTAAGAGAAACACTTTTCTCTTTTTTCTTTCTCAGGTAAAGAAAATTAATCTATGTCTTTCTCCCTCTAATAGCAGCTGACATACTCCAATTAATAGCTAGGTACTTTTTATTATCTAGAATAGACAAAAACAAAGAAAGAAAGTAAATTTATTTAAGAACTTGAATAGATGACCTTTTAAAAATGAATTGAATTTGGCAAAATATGTACATTTTGAAAGTAATCTAAGTGCTAACATTTTCATATCCTTTATTTGTTTTCTAATCTTCCTTATTTGAGAAATAGATCTATGAAATTTCCTAATGCACAATAAAACTAATTGTCTTTTTATGTTCCTAGAAAGACCATTTTTATTTTTTTATAACATTTAAAGGAACACTTCCATGTCGCTAGATATTCTATGTATACAACAAGGATATGTTTTATGTTGTCAAGTATCAGATTATCTGCATAAGAGGGGAAACTATTCTAACACTTTCTTATATAGAGGGGTCATCAGAATCATCGACAGTCTCAGTCTTCCTTAACTCACTTTTCTTTTCTTAACTTAAGAAATCTAGAATGTGCTACTCTTTGCCAAGAGAGTCAAGAACAATAGTATTAAACTCAATAGATTTTCTTACAGGACAACACTTTGCCTCAGCTTGCGGGTGATGCTACAGGTTTCCTCACCACGTGTTCTCATTCCACATCTCAGGCTGAAAGAGCAGCCCCCATTTCTAGAACATGGTATTCTCATGGAACAGGTAACATAAGGAGCAAAAGGAGTAACCAAATCATGCACTTTTAAATTGTGCTTGGAGATAACATGTATATATAATATTTCACTCACATTCCATTGATAATGGTCCAGCCAAAAAATTAATAAGGTAAGGAAGTATACTCCTTGTACAAGGGGCATAGGAATGGATGGGGAAGCAAACTATTGGGTTCTAATACAAGACTTCTATCTTGATTACATATATTTATTTATCCTTCATAAAACTCAATTTAGCACCCATTTATGATAAAACTCTTAGTAAATTATGAAAAGAAATTTCTTAACTTGATAAAGACCATCCACAAAGAACCTACAACTAACATCATATTTCACAGAGAAACTCAAAGCTTTCCCACTGAGATCAGGTACAGGGCAAGGATGTATCCTTTCACCACTCCTTTATCACACACATTGTATTGGAAGTCCTTGCTAATGCAATGAGACAAGAGAATGAAATAAAAGGTATACAGACTGAGAAGAAGGAAATAAAACTCTTTGTTCACAGATATAAAGTTAACATACAAAGTCAGTTGCTTTCCTATATACCAACAATGAACAAGTGGAATTTGAAAATAAAAATACAATGTCATTTAAATTAGAACCCATTAGAACATAGACAGATATTCTATGTTCATGGAAAGGAAGACTCAATATTGTCAAGATGTCATTTATTCACATCTTGACTATAGATTCAATGCAATTCCAATCAATATATACTACACTCTATACACTACAAACTCTTATCCAGTACCTTATTCTGTGGATATTGACCAACTGATTATAGAGTTTATATGGAGAGGCAAAAGATACAGAATAGCCAACATAATGCTGGAGGAGAAGAACAATGTTGGAGGACTGAAAACCCCACTTCAATTCTTACTATAAATCTACAGTAATCAAAACAGTATAGTATATCTGAAGAATAGACAAATAGAGAGCTCAGAAATAAACCTCCATAAATATAATTATTTGATCTTTGACAAAGGAGCAAGGCAATAAAATAGAGAAAATTCTCTCAATAAATGGCACTGGAACAACTGGACATGAAAAAAAAACTCAATCTAGACAAAGAACATACACTTTTCACGAAAATTAACCCAAAATGGAGCATAGACCTATGTTGTATAAGACACAAATCTCTAAAAGTCCTAGAAGGTAACATAGCATAAAACTTAGATGACCTTCAGTATGAAGATGACCTTTTAGATTAAACACCAAAGACACAATCCATGAAAGAAATAATTGATAAACTGTACTTCATTAAAATTAAAAATTTTGCTCTTTAAAAGACTATATCAAGAGAATGAGAAAACAAGTCAAACTCTGGTAGAAAATTTGTGAAAGAGACATCTGATAAAGAACTGTTATCCAAAATATACAAAGAATTCTTAAAACTCAACGACAGGAAACTAAACAATCCAATTTTAAAAATAGGCCAAATACCTTAAAAAACACCTCACCAATTGGAAAATAAGCATTTGAAAAGATACTCCACATTGTACGCCTTCAGGAAAATGCAAATTAAAATAACAATAAGATAGCACTACACACCTATTAGAGTGCCCAAAATTCAGGACACACAACATCAAATCCTGGCTTCGATGTGAAGCAATATGAACTCAGACATTGCTAATGTGAATGCTACAGCTACTTTGGAAGACATTTTGGCAGTTTCTTACAAAACTAAATATACTCTTACCATACTATACAGTTCATGCTCATGGTATTTATCCAAAGGAGCTGAAAACTTATATCCACACATAAATCTCCACAGGTATGTTTACAGCAGCTTTATTCATAATTGGCTAAACTTGGATGCAATCAAGATGTCCTTGAGGGGCTAATAGATAAATAAACTATGTTACATCCAGACAATGGAATGTTACTCTGTGCTAGTAAGAAATGAACTATCGAGCCATGAAAAGGCATAAAGGAAGCTTAAATGCATATTTCTAAGTAAGAAAAAGGCAATCTGAAGAGGCTACATACTGTGTGATTCCAACTATATAACATTCTAGAAAAGGCAAAACTATGGAGACAGTAAAAAGATCAATGGTTGTCAAAGGTTGGGTGCAAAGGCATTAACAGGTGGAGCACAGAGAATTTTAGGTCTGTGAAAATACTGTGTAAGATATTATAATGATACTCTGTAAGATATTATAATGATATTATAATGTTAATAAATGTTAAATTTATTATTTGTTCACATGTTATATATGTATTATTATATGAAATGATTTTAAAATAATTGCTTATCCCTTATTATATTGATGAAAACTTAGTTATTTTTCTATTTTAATTTTAGAAACATTGCTGCAACTAAAGTATTTGTTCATGAATATATATATCTGCATTTATAAAATAAATATCTAGAAGTGGAATTGCTGAGCTTATATATATATTGCAAGTTGATAGAGACCTTCCAAAATTCTATACTTATTTATACTTTAACATTGTAAAGAGGGTACTCATTTCTTTTTACCCATACCAACTTTATATATTTTAAATCATTTAACTTATTGTATTCGTATTTTTTCCTCTTGTCTTACTTAGCATTACAGGTAATGCAAAGTAATTTTAATTAGATTACAAGCACAGTGAAAATCTTTGCATATGCAGCTTGAACATTTTGTATTTCTTCTATGAATTGTCTGTTGATATCCTTTTTCTTCATTAGGGTTACTATAAGCCACTGGGCACTTTGTTGAAAATAGAAAGAAGTCTTCCTCCAACTAGATACAACCCCATGATGGCAGGGTTTGTTGAGCACAGTGTAGACTGGAATTCTAGTGGAATTCTTTTGCCACTCAGTAATCATGCTTATACAAGGTTCAGCCTAACCAAACTTATGTGATGGCCCTTACTCTCTTAACGTTTGCATAATTTCCTTATATATTACTTGAAGTTAATTCACGACAGGATATGTAATATATATGTACATACATATACGTGTTCATATATGGCAATTATTTTCCCAGTATGTTACTTTTATTTTCATGTTGTAGTCTTATGTATGAAAATTTTAAAGTTTAAGGCAAAAATGTTTTGAAATTTTCCTCTCTGATTTCTTTATTCTATATAGATAGATATATATTTTTTATAAATATTTATTTTTTATAATACCATTAAAATCTATCCTCTATCCATTGATTTAGAATAACTTCATCATACATTAAGTTACCATATGTATGTCTTTTTTGTGATACTATATTATTATTCTTTCTACTCAGTTATTATTATTATATTATGGTTACTTATTATATATAGTTCCATTAACAGATTTAGAGAGAACTGAAATCCTCATGACACTGAGCCTGTCCATTCATTAACATGTCATCTCTGCATATTTTAGAGCTTCTCTGTATTCTTAAATAAACTGTCATCACTTTATTCATAGAGACTTTACACATATCTTGGTAACTTTATTCATAGATGTGGTTTTTTTTTGTTTTTTTGCTATACCTGAACAAAGTATTTACCCATGAGACCTTTTATCTTGCTATTTCTGATTAACTGGAGAAAGTATGGATTTTGTATATTGATTGTATAACATGCTAAACTGCTGGGCTTCTATATTAATTCTGATAGTTTTCACTGATTTTCTCTCTCACATGTTCTCTCAGTCTGAACATCCTGCATGCTAAGATGGCATGTCACATCCTACTCAACATTTTGGTTTCTCCCTTTGAAGAAGCAAAGGAAGAGAGCTGCCAAGTAAGGATCAATTTGTGATCTAAGAGAAGTCACATATTACTAACCATAATCAGGCATCTCCACCATCATGTTGAATACCCAAACCAAGAGTATGACTTGCCCTGGGATAAAACATGGGAGTTTAGGGAAGATGGCAATGTGGTAGTTTTACTTACACCTTTCCCTGCAATGAAGTAAGCCTTTAAAAAACAAGTGTACAGGGCTTCCCTGGTGGCGCAGTGCTTGAGAGTCCGCCTGCCGATGCAGGAGACGCGGGTTCGTGCCCCGTTTCGGGAAGATCCCACATGCCGCAGAGCGGCTGGGCTCGTGAGCCATGGCCACTGAGCCTGCGCGTCCGGAGCCTGTGCTCCGCAAATGGGAGAGGCCACAACAGTGAAAGGCCCGCATAACGCAAGGAAAAAAAAAAAAAAAAAAAACAAGTGTACAGAGTCTGGTATTGAGAATACTCAATTTGATCAGCTAATATGGGCTAGATAAGGAAGAGGATTCTAAAAAACTTTTTCTCTTACACGCGTTCCTCCTAAATCTAGTACCAGCTGAAATTCATGTGTTTGGAAAATATCCACACCATGTCTTACACTTTAATATAAAATATTATAAATCTATGTAATTGAATAAACATACCCTAAAACAAATATATCCAATTGAAAATGTATCAATTGCAAATGAAACCAGAACATAGTTAATATATCTCTAATTTTCCCATTCTTCTCATTTGTTTTTCTACTACTATTTACTGACAATTCTGTTTCAAAATTTAACTTTATTGGCCCAGATGTCCTTTGGGTAAGTTAGTTGTCTCTGAAATATATAATGCAATGTGTTCTATTTGGTGTGCTTTTCTTGTTCACTTTCCAAGATCTGCCTTTTACCAAGATGATGTCCTAAGTTATTGAAGCAAATAAGAAAAATTATCTTGTATTCACCCAAGCAGAAAAACCTCTTTTCTCTGAAGTTGCCTGCCATTTTCCTTTATTCCTCATCTTCTCTACCAAACACTACCATATGAGAAAATAAATCTTTTTTCTTTGAAGTTTCAGTTTCAGTTCTTTGTTTTCGTACTCTATCCCCACAGGGCATATCCATCGTGGGCTATGGCATGTATAAAATGTGAACGCATGTATAATATGTTTTGCACAAAGGAAATGTATCACAGAAGACTGGTGAGATTACATGTCTAGTAAAAATATTTGTGGCATTTAGAGTTCACTTTAAATAAAAAGAGAAAAAAGAGCCTAGTCATTCTCATAATTAACTATTATTCAGAAATCAATTGAATGTACTATTATGAGCTCTGGAATAAAGTGGGCATAATATGACCAGGGAGTAACAACAAATTTCATGTCCATCTGGAAAAGATGTAGTCATAATTGTTGTGATATTTGGAAGCATAAAAACCACACCTAGAGTTGTTCTTTTTCTCAATAATATTGTACCACTTCCTTTTCATACATGTTCTTCCCTCGTAAAACAGGCCCCACCTTCAAAAGCTCATTCTCAGAGCAAATTTCTCAGACCCCTCCATCTGATATAACTGCCACCTCATCCTCTATTACAGTTTCCTGTTATGCACAACTATTACAATTAAAAACATTTGTGTATTTTGTTTACTTCTTTCCTCCCTCCTCCCCCATCAAGAAAGAAAGAAAGGGAGGGAGGAAAGAAGGGAAAAGAAAAGAAAAGGAAAGGAAAAAAATGCATTATGGGCAGAGAGCTTCACGTTTCCACAGCTTTTAACACAAAGACAGGCACATATTAACAACAAGTACAATTTGGAGAGAGAAGGAATTGATTTTGCTTCTTAACTGTTTATGTCCTGATATGTTATTGAACTTAGTGTCATAGATTAGAGTCTATTTGTTGTACTGTTCATTGTTACCATGCTTGGATTGTTCTAAAACATGAAAACTATGCTCAGAATTATTTTTTAATCTTCTTTAGTCTTGACCAAGTACAAACAGTTTTCAAGTTTAAAATAAATGAATATGTCAAGCTCTTACACTCTTGCATAGACAGGAACATTCTTTCCATGGGCAGTTCAACTTCTAAAACCACTTTTTTTTTTTTGTCTGCATCGGGTCTTAGTTGTGGCACATGGGATCTTCACTGAGGTGTGTGGGATCTTTCGTCGTGGTGCATGGGCTCTTCATTGTGGCGCTGGGTTTTTCTCTAGTTGTGGCACATGGGGTCCAGAGCACGTGGGGTCTGTAGTTTGTGGCACGCAGGCTCTCTCACTGAGGTGCGCAAGCTCAGTAGTTGTGGCATGTAGGCTTAGTTCCCCTGCAGCATGTGGGATCTTAGTTCCCGACCCAGGGATTGAGCCCACGTCCCCTGCATTGGAAGGCAGATTCTTTACCAATGGAGCACCAGGGAAGTCCCACCACCAGTTCTTTAAATGGACAATTTTGTGAGCATCTAAAAAAAAGAATAATATAAGAAATAGGCCCAACAAAGCTTCATTTTAAAAATATCATATGTCACTACAAACTTTTAGCTCTTCATTCCAATCCAGTTTCTTGGAGTGTAATAAAACATAAATAGAGAAGACATCAACAATATTAGAAAGCTGTTCAAGCATTGCATTTACTGTGTATGTGGGTAGGGTAGAAATAATCCTGGACTCTGCTCTAACAGATGGACATCAGAGGGAAGAACATTATGAGGCTGAAACTAAAGACCTAGTGAAAAAGTGCCAGTGCTATTCTTCTTGGGAGTGTGTACATTTGTAAGATTTTTAAAAAATTGTTATTAAAATCTAAGGGGGTTGGTGTAACGGATAAGACTTGCTGGTAAAAAAAACAACAACATAATATAAAAACAACCTATGTCAAGACATGCTACAAGTTTAAAAACTATTTATTAAAGAGTAACATCTTTTAAATGTTTTGGAACACACTAAGAATAGGAAAATGTTTATATCTACTTTAGAAATATGCTTGTTTTTGATAGATGTACTTGAATTTTTTCATAGTACACACGTTCCATTGTCAGAACACCCACCCTTGAGGTTGGGTTGGTTAGCCCTTCTCCCTCTCTTAGCTCTTTGGGCCTACCTGTAATATTTTACCAAATTAAATCCAAATTAATAACACACAAACATACCCATTAAAGTCAAAATTAAGGATATACACTAACAGTGAAATATTCAAGATTTTATTAGATATTCTAGATAATACAATAAGAAAATAAATAAAATATAAATATTAGCCTAAAAATAAGAGCTAAAACTCTCATCCTTAAATAACATGTTTGTTTACTCATCGACCAATGTTTGCAAAAATATTCCAGAGTATTTTGCAACAGAAATGTAAAGGGTGTGTGTGTGTGTGTGTGTGTGTGTGTGTGTGTATTCATTGCTACTACTATTGCTACTAAAGTAAAATGTGTGTACATTTAAGAGATGACATATTTTGAACAGCACAAAGCAATTCTTTCATTATGCAATGGGAGAATAATCATTGTGTGTCTGGTTGTGTACTCTGAAAAAACGTGTGTACTCTGAAATGGCAACTGAATGATAATTAGATAAATATTAGGGAAACGTAATCTATACATTTGTAATTTAATAATTAAATACATTCCAATTTGCAGAGACACACAGCAGTATAGTATGTACCACAAAACTACATGAAGTTCCATGTTATTGAAAGATAAAGTGCAAGTAGGGGGTAGTAAAGATGAAGCAGAGAGGTAGGATGGGTTTAGAAAAGGCAGATTATAATTTTGAAGAGGTGTTAGGGCTCCTGTCATATGTTTAAGCAAATATTTGTGTGTCATAGTCACATTATATTTCAGTCAGATTCTGTGATGGCCGTGTAGTGGAACATTGGTTTTAAGTTGGATCAATCAGGGGGATCAGTTAGGCGATATTATATCTTTTCTGAAATAAGGCAGTATGGTATGTAGTGAAATGTCCTTATTTGGGGTTCTGCGTCCAATTCCAATGTGTGGAGGAGGTTTGTCCCTACACTACCAACAAGCAAGCAATTCAATGGACACCAGCTTGGTGTCCTATAATTCAACTCAATTCTGACACTACTAACCTGGAGATAGCAACACATTCCACAGGTTAAGGGCTCTACCTCACAAGACCACCCTCTACTTCAGATGCTAGTCATAAACCCAGGCTGTTACATCTGTTTCTGACTAACCAATATTTCTTATTATAAATCACAATATTACAGTCCTAATTAAAGAATGTTATCCTTTTTTGAAGCACCCCCAGGAATGGCCTTTCTCACCTCAGGAATAAGGAATACCCTGTACAACTAGAGGTAAGAAGAGTCTGGAAAAATACTGTAGAAAGTGAATGGGGGTAAGACTCCCAGAATGGCTGAGGGAGGGGCTTGGTTAATGTTAGTCCTATCCCCCCAAAACAGTGATAAGACAAGATAAAGTTGTCAAAACAAACATTTCAAGATTTAACAAATTGAGAAGCATGATTTATTTAAGAAAACCTACTAAATCTTGCTAAGATTAGGAGTCTATGGCATTTCAGCCAGGGACTGCTTCTGTGCCCCCAACATGTAGGGCAGGCCTTAAGCACCAGCAGCCCTGTTGTACAGCCAGATGGGCTAATTTTATTTGGAGTGGAGTGTGGAAACGTCCATGACCAGGGCACTGTCAAAAACAATAGAGACTTCAGTGGCAAATAGTTAGGAGAGGCTAATATGGGCTAGCTAGAGGTCATAGTACTAGCTGGGGCAAGCAACAACAAAGGCAGACTGGCCAAAAATTTAACAGGGAGATCCAGCATAAGGGATAGCCTGAGGCCTGGCTAAAATCTCACTTGTCCCTGGTAGTTTGGAAGGTTGTTCACAGGCATAAGACTGAGCCTGCTCAGGAAAAATCAGAAAGGTCCCTGGTGAATTGTTCATACTTGTAAATTCCCTGAACTTAAATAAAAGTAACCACTGAAGAAACAGAGGCCATTGATGAATAAGGCGTTAACTTTCTCTCAGCTTGGCTGAACATTAGACAGACCTCCTTCTACCTCTAGACCCCTGACCTTCTTCTCACCCTATTGTCAACCTAAATAAGAGGTAAACTGAGGCAAGCTCCAATTACCAGAAATTAAGTTTATTCAGGAACAGCAGAAAAACAGCAATTCAGGAAATACATGCTGTAGCAGGCTACAGGAAAGTCCATTGAGGGTTTGAGGTGAACAGTGTTCATGGGCAAGGAGTGCAAAGGAGGGGGAAGTCCAGCCAGAGTGCAAGCAGTAAGTTCAGTGGCTTGAGGACGGGGAGAGGTTCTTGGTGGATGTGTATTGGTCTCAGTCTTCTGTAAATCAGGCATTTACTGGAAATCTGTCTCTCAGTTCTTAGGTTTCCTTCTTCTGAAGGTGCATACCTGAGATTCTCCAATTCATATCCTCTGGCTCCATTTTAGATTGACATCCTTTCACACGGTCATGAAGATTAGAGAAAGTTTACTTTTCTTTTGGATAAGGCCAGTTAGCAAACACAGGTCACCTATGATCCCAAACACTCCAGCTCTTAAAAAATATCTCCCTCCCATCGCTTCAGGGGAGTTCAGTTCATACTGTATTCTGGTTTCTCTCACCTATTGCATGTTTAATTTTGGTGCAATTTTTGCTTTGATACCACCATTTTCAGAAACATACATTTCTATCTATAAATTTCCAATGAAATGCCAGATAGCAAAATTTTCCAACTATTTCTAGATCTATCCTTTCTGCCACAGTGACTGATCTGTATGAACAATATCATCTGACTCACTGTCTCAGACTTCTGGTTGATTTCAGTCAGTAGGTAGCCCCAGAATGCAACTGAAGAGAGGGCTCAGAGTAAGATCAGGATACTTAATGCCCTAGATTCTTCCCTGTAATTCTCATTGGTTGGCTATGTCATTTTTTTTTTTTTTTCCGTATGCGGGCCTCTCATTGTTGTGGCCTCTCCCGTTGTGGAGCACTGGCTCCGGATGCGCAGGCTCAGCGGCCATGGCTCACAGGCCCAGCCGCGCCACGGCATGTGGAATCTTCCCGGACCGGGGCACGAACCCGTGTCCCCTGCATCGGCAGGCGGACTCTCAACCACTGAGCCACCAGGGAAGCCTGGCTATGTCACTTTTAAATGCGTGATCCTCTTTGGCTTCTTATAATCCCTCTTTCCTCTAAGGTCTTCAGTTTTCAATATGATAACAACCTGTGGTTCTCATACACCCTCCCACAATTTTCTAAATAGTTTTTTTGTTAACGTTTCTCTGAATTATTCTAATTTTAGTGTCATCTGTTTCCTCTAGAGACAGTGACAGATAAAAGTTCAGAAAGCAAACCCTGAAAAAAGATAGCCTAGAGAGAAGCAAAGATATAGAGTGTGTGGTGGTACAATAAGACCGAGGAATAGTCTTAAAGATTTTCAAAATTAATCTAATAAAATATAATACTATTTAATCTTAAATATCTTATTTTAATTATACCCCAAGATCTTGCATGTATTGATACTAACTCTTTGGTTTATAGGATGAACTCTGTTAATACAATTTATTTATTTCTAAATTAAGTTTATTTAAGCAAAAAACAAAACAAACAAAAACAAAAACAGTTTACCAGTTTCTCTCCCTCCCACCCCCCTGCCTCTAGTAACTACCAGTCTATCCCCTGTATCTATGAGCTTGTTTTATTTTATTTCATTTTAATTTTTTAGATTCCACATAAAAGAGATATCAAAAAATATTCATCTTTCTCTGTATGACTTATTTCACTTAGCATAATCCATAAAGTCCACCCATGTTGTTGCAAATGGCAAGATTTCATTATTTTTTATGACTGAATAATATTCCATTGTGTATATATACCACTATTTCTTTATTTATTCATCTATCGATGGACACTTAGGTTGTTTCCATATCCTGGCTATTATGAATAATCCTGCAATGGAATTTAGGGGTGCATATACCTTTCCAAATTAGTGTTTTTGTTTTCTTCAGATAAATACACAGAAGTGGAATTACTGGATCATATGGTAGTTTTATTTTTAAGTTTTTGAGGAGCCTCCATACTATTTTCCATAGTGGCTGCACCAATTTATATTCTCATCAAAGGTAGACAAGTGTTCTCTTTTCTCCACATCCTCACCAACACATGCTAATTCTAATTTCTTTGAAAAGAGCCATTCTAACAGGTGTGAGATTATATCTGTTGTGGTTTTTGACTTGAATTTCCCTGATGATGAATGATTTAGAACATCTTTTCATGCATCTGTTGGCCATCTGTATGTCTTCTTTAGAAACATGCCTATTCAGATCTTCTGCCCATTTTCAAATCTTTTTTTTGTTTATTTGTTTGTTTACTGTTGAGTTGTATGGATTCTTTACATATTTTGGATATTAAGTCCTTACCAGATATATGATTTGCAAATATTTTCTCCCATTCAGTAGGTTGTCTTTTCATTTTGTGAATGGTTTCCTTTGCTGTGCAAAAGCTTTTAGTCTGATGTAGTTCCACTTGTTTGTTTTTGCTTTTACTGCTTTTGCTTTGGTGTAAAAATCATCTCTAAGATAAATGTCAAGGAGCTTACCACCTATGTTTTCTACTAGGAGTATTATGGTTTCAGATTTACATTCAAGTATTTAATCTATTTTAAGTTAATTTTTGTGTATGGTGTATGATAATTTTTGTGTATGGTATAAGATAGTCCAGTTTCATTCTTTTCCATGTGCCTGTCCAGTTTTCTCAATACTGTTTATTGAAGAGACTGTCCTTTCCCCATTGTGTATTCTTGGCTCCTTTGTTGTAAATTAATTAACCACACATGTGCAGGCTTAATTCTAAGTTGTCTATTCTGTTCCATTTATCTCTGTATCTGTTTTTGTGCCAATATTATAAGATTTTAATTACTATAGCTTTGTAATATAGTTTGAAATCAGGAGCCATGATGCCTCCAGCTTTGTCCTTTCTCAAGATTGTTTTGGCTATTGGGGTATCTCATGGCTTCATACAAATTTTAGGATATTTTTGTTCTATTTCTGTGAAAAATGCCATTTTAATTTTGATATGAATTGCATTGAAGCTAATTTAATGTATTATAATAAGTATATACAATAGTGTATATAATAAAAAGAAAAATATTATTTCAATAAATATCAAAATTCATTCAATTAATTTAAAATTATTAAATAAATATAATAATTTCTTATTCAAAAAATAAGAATAGCGTTGAGATAAGTTCAGTTTTATGATAGTAATAGTTCAGGCATTTTTTATAATACTCAATTAAATGTGGTGGAATATTTTTTCTACTTTTGTGGTTCTCAATGCTTTTTTCAACTTTAATATTATCAAAATTAAATATTGACTAAAAGTCAGAATTGAGTCAAAGTTATAATCATGCAACTAAGAAATGCACACATATATAAAGTTTTAGCTTTAGGTCACTGCAAAGTGAAAGAGGCATATACAATTCAAATAAAATTTTATTTAGTATCTACTTTAAATCCCCAATTTAATACTTTCCTTGGAATCTATTATGCAACATCAAAAATTTAATCACTGTATACATATGGTAAATCCTTGCTTGGGAGCAGGAGTGTGAGTATTTTTGTATTTGACTAATATTTATGAATGAAAAAGCCAGTAACAAATTCATGAATTTGTTTTTATATTATTGTTTATAAAACTAATTTTGTGTTTATCTGAGCATGAATCTATACTTTAAAAAATGCAAATATATGGAATTTAATTATAAATATATTCATTTAATGAAAATATAATTGAGCTAAAAACTTTTCAGTTTCAAAATGCACAGCTCTTCTTGTAAACAGGGATTGGGTATGTGTATACATATATATTCATGTGTGTGTATAAACATATACACACTTAAACATAGATACAATATTAATATAGGCTTCATGTTATTAACATGATTTATGATCTCCTAATCAATAACCTAAATATATTTTGGAAAATTCTTCCTATTTTTTCTCCTTAAAGCAACAAATTTTCAGAAAGGTTTAAAAAACAATTTATGACTTTTTAATAATTTATAATTATTATAAAAAACAATGTGTTACTCGTTGAAAGGCGACTGCTCATAGGGAAGGTGTATGTACACAGTATTACAATGAAAACTTTTCTGGATTTTAAAGACAAAACTCTATTCACTAATACAGTTTATTTAAGTAGGATATATTTTGGTACATGCAAGTACTATCATACAAGCTAACTTTAACATTGAAAACAAATATTTCAACTAAATTATTATCCTGTAGATATTTCAAGGAGTTAATTCATATTTTAGAAAATTAAATGATAGATACCCTAACTAAATGGTGCATTTTTCTTTTGAACTTGGGAAAGACGAAGCAGGAAAAAATATGGATTTCTCATGTGAGTTTCCTCATTTTTTCCTATGTCATGAATTTCTTTATATAGTATCTGTTCTTCCTTATCTGCAACCAGTATCAGATAGTATCAGGGGAAAAGTGGTCTCTGATAGGCTCTGCAGAGCAGCAACCTCTGGCAATGTGCCTTCTGGAGAGTAAGAACTGAAAGTGATTTTATTGGAGAAAACTTTAGAAGATTACTATCCCTTTGTAATGTTTTTAAAGACCCAATATCTTCATCAAGTCAGAGAGAATCAGACTTATCTCTAAAAGCCACAGTGTTTTTCATTTATGAAGAGAATGTTTGAGTTGACTGAGTTTTTCCTCACCCTATTTCCTAAATGCATTTCTAACCCGTGGGATTTTAGGGTATTACACACACACACACGCATACAGATTTAGTTTTCTATAAAAAGCGGAAAGTGGTCCAGGCAGGAAAAAAATTCACAGCCTGAGATCTGGTTAAAAATTTCAGAATAAACAGAATAAGTAGTAACATCTCTCCTACGAAAAGAGGTTACTGTATAAGAAATAATACATACCTTCAAACAGTATCTAAAATAACAGAAACACAGAACACCAAAATCTCTGTTATTTAAAAGTAATGGCTTTTAATATTTTATTGGGAATTATTAATCTATATTATCTAAAAGTGTTTCTTAAATCTAGGAATGTGATAAGTCGATTAGAAAAGAAATTGATGTTTCAAGTACTTTGCATATATTTACCACTATTTCCTAGATTGTTATTCCCAAAGACAAAATTATATAGGTAAGTTTTATATTTCTCTATTTCTTGGAGTAAAATATTGGTAAGGCTATAGGAAAATATTTGAGGAAGAACAGGTATATTTTCCTGTGACAAATTCTAGGAAAATTTATTTTGCACGGCCATGTGATTTATTTCCAAAAAAGTAAGAGTAAACATTTTAATTTGCCTATATTGTTAAAATTAATAAATTATAGCTCCCATCCTCCATTAACCCTCAACTCTTTTTAGGGTAAAGGAAGTACTTATTGTCCTACTTGTCTTTTACTTAAATCCACTGGGATAAAGATCTTTTAATGAGGATTTGAATTTTGAAAAGCTAGGCTAAGCTTGACTCATTTGTAAATCTCTCTAGCATATAATTTGTTTTACATGGCTTGATTAGTGTTTCTGTTAGTCATGATTAATTTGGTTATAATCAAGTAATGATACTGAAAAATTGCTTTATTATTTATTTTAGCTTGTCTCTGTTCTGTAAACCACTCAGCTTAAAACCATAGTCAATCCTTGGACTTCAGTGTCTCCTACTGAAAATATATAGATAATAATTACTTCTATCCTATTTTGGGGGGGGATAGAAAGTGTGAATGAATGTAAAGCCTACTTTAAAATGCATTATGCATATATTTTTCATTAATATGGCTATGCAGATTGAGATAACTTCATATGCGTCTACTATATTAAGGCATTTTAAAGATTTTATAGTAATTCTAGCAGGCAGTTTGATGTACTGGACCACATTTCTTTAGCCTTATTGATTGAAGCACAGTTTGTGTGGTAGACAGGCTTCTAAGATGGGCCACAATAACCCTGCCTTCTAATATTCACACTCTTGTGTAACTTCTTCCATTTGAATGAGTTGGACTTAGTCACTCACTTTTAAAGAATAGAAAACAACAGTGATAGGATGTCACTTCTTTGATTAGGTTACAGAGGGTGTTGACTTCCCTCTTGCTTGTACACTCTTT
>NW_006799724.1:1258410-1265171 GCF_000442215.2 Lipotes vexillifer
TGGATGCTTTGATGAAGCAGACTGTTGTACTGGAGAGGCTGAGATATAACTCTGAATTTGTTAAAGTAATCTCTTGTCTTACAGACATAATAAATATCAAAATTCCTGAAAAATGTATTTAGGGTTTAAATTTCAGTTAATAAAGATTTCCTTATTAACACCCTCATTTTCACAAATGACATTTAGGAAGTTATAAATTTTACTGGCATTGCAATGCAATAACACTCAAATTTAAATTTCAGTAGGTTACTTAAAAGATAGATGAATTAACATACCTCTGGAGAAATTGTTCAAAAAAATAAGACACAAATAACCAATATCAAAAATTTTAAATAATTATGATTATAAAACCCACAGACATTATAGAGGTCATAACATTGTATTAATATAAAAGTTGGGGTTATCAAACAGTATGTAAAGGAAAGAAAATCAGCAACTTACACACATTACAAATATCTCTTGATCCTTAATAGGGTTTTCAATATGTTAAAGAAAAATGTGAATAAACAAACTCAAAGAGCTCATAAACTGTCAGCTATATAAGTAATCAAGAAATGAACAATTATTGAATATTATCTTCTAATTAAATTAAATGTTAAACTCAATATAGATGAACTTTAAGGCAAATAAAATATCTATAATAGCTTGAGATAATCATTTCCCATAATTTAGAAACAATATTAAATGAATCATTCCTTTGAACCCAAACTTCTACTTCTGGGAATTTCTTTTAAGAAAACAATGCAAAATGCTGCCCTCAACATATGGTCAAAGATATTCAACCCTTTCTTACAATTGCTCAAACTAGCACTAATTTAAAAACACAGAAAAAAGGAAATAATTGAACAAGTTAGGTAAATGCATACAGTGGAATAACATGCAGCCATTATGAATGATAAAACTCTAATGGCAGAAAGATTCTTATATGTAGAAAGAATTAAAAAAAGATATAAATTATTTATACAGTATTGCCTTATGTGCACAAGTATGTCTTTCCATTTATCTGTTCATCCATTAATATATACATTAAATTTCTTGCATTAAAGAGCTGCTATGCAAATTATAAATTAATAAAGCTGACTTTCTTTTAAAGAAGAAAAAAGGAGCAATTACTAATTATACATTGAAAAGGAATTGCAAAAAGTGGGATACTAGATTGGAATACTTTGGGATGCAAACACAGGGAACATAAAATATGTCAAGAAATTTAATATGTTGCCCTAAATGTATCAGAATGAAAAAATTTATGTATAATTAATAGAAAATTAATTTTACTTATAATTAATAGAAATTGGTTTATCCCCTAACTAATTCAGCAGAGAATGACAAACAGAATGACTTGACAGTTTCCAAAATTTGTCACTGTCCACTTACACGTACTAACCAAGGAGACCTACTGGTGAATCTTAGAACTTTAGCATATTGTATCCTTAACATGGATTATATTTGATTTACTCAAATCTGTATTTTCAAATTATGACCTTCTTGAAAACTAATATGCCTTTATTTTAACACACAATCTATCTTTCATGCTTCTTGTATTTAAATTTAAATTACAAATTTATATTAAAATAATGTGATTAAGGTATCTAATTAAAAATATAATTCGAAGACAGAAGAATGTATAGAATAAATTTAGTCATACATAACTATAAATACTACTATCATTGACTAGTAGAGTGGAAGGAGGGCTTGTTCTGGGTGTCAGGTACCTAGGAGATGTGGGTTCAAGTCCTAGCTTTATGATTAATTTGCTCTCCTGATCTGGTGAACATCTGGTACTCTTGCAGTTCTCCAATCTCAGGCTGTAAAATGAGGGGGGTAGGCTACATGACCACTAAGGCTTTTTCCAGCTCTCAGTTCTTATTTTTCACTACATCTCTAGTTTGGAATTTTTATTGGTATTGTGCTAGCATCTCTGAATTTGGAACACACACATTCTAAAAAAATATGACATTACAAAAAAGTCTCCCAGAGGACCCTTGAATAAGAAATATGATTCCTTTTGAAATTAAATAAAAACATGACTATATCCATTTAAGAAAGGAAACTAAATATTTATAACCAGGCTAATTTAAGATTTAGGGGGAAAAGTATATCAGTGGATAGATTGATATAGTATATTAATATTATATAGTATATCAGTACTGATAGTATATCAACACATTCTAATATTTCTACTTTAAACACTTTTGTGTGCTACTTTAATCACTTCAAAGACAGCTTAAATAGTCTCTGTCTAACAAATGTATATTCTATTTCTTATTTAGATTTTTGTGCTGTTTCTTCATTTTAGCTTTTTTCTATGGCAAATGACTTGAGAATATTTCAGTATATTTTTAATACTGATTACAAAAATTTATAGACCATTGCAAATAGCCAGAGCTAATTTTAGAAGAATATAATCTAGATAGTAAATAAAAGAACTACTTAAATGAAATACTATATGCATGTGGATATACTTAATAAAAATTTTCAAGATGTCATATAAAATGTAAATCTAAATTTTTCAACATTGCTGTGAACAGAAGAGAATTAGATAGTTGAGTCCTGCCAAATTAGATGCTTAACACCTTTTTACACTGGAAATAAAACAGTCTTGGAAGAAACGGAAGAACCTAAAATGTCATTGATACTAACTATGGATCATGCAAAATATTAAAAAAGTCTTCAGTGTAAACAATATAATTAGAACAATAAATTTTAATTCTGTATGCCTTTTATTTAGCTGACGATGAAACAATTCCCTGATTCACACTTTGCATTTCTATGGCTTTGATATTCTACTTGTTATGCCCCCTGGACAATGTTGCTGTGGCTGTGAAGACTATATCCCATTCTTTACTTTGTTGCATTATTGGTGAAGAAAACTCACAATTGTCAAACTTTTGTTAAAATAAGATATAACCAATTTTTTACAATGCAAGTAAGCTCAAAGTATCCATAAAAATAGTTTTGGGAAAATGGCCAGCAGAAATGTAACCCATGGGATAGCACCATTATAACACAATACAAATCAGATAATGGTATTTCAGAATTTAATTAAGTCTGAAGGATTAAGTAATGTAAAGAATTGATTTAAAACTATTTTTATGGTAAAAAAAAAACAAACAGGATTAGAAGACACTAGCCAGCAGCCAATTCCCAATGTACCATAATTAAGAGAGATTTAAAATAATAATGATGATTGGGGCAAGGTTTGACAGTGGTTAATAAAAATTTAGTTTGTTGTTGAAGTTAGATTGGTAATCTTAACAGGGACTTTGGTTTTTCTGATTTCTAAAGATCCTTTAGTTTTTCCTAAGCCTATGCTTATATAGCACTACTCAAAATTACATTTCATGTTAAAATTCAATCTAAACATTATTTTACATATAAATCAACATTTTCAGTAGCTAATAAAAGGCATGAATCATAAGTCTCAGGGTCTGAATTGCAAGGTAATTGTTAATATGAGTACTACAGAATTACAAAGAATAAATTCAGCTAAGAAAGAAAATTTGAAATTTTTATATCTCAAATAGGATTTGATTTAAATTGAGGTATAATTCTTTTTTGCTTATTCAATCAAATGATACATGATATTTTTCTTCTTTTCATTTGTTCTTTGTTTTTAATCAACTTGAAAGTATCCAACAAATTACACTGCTTAAATATACCTTTTATATTAATTTCTCTGTATGCTAGAATCTAAATGAACACATTTTCTACAATAATGACTGTCAACATTTATTAGTTTAGAGTTATATCTGGTAAAGAAAGCATGAGATGCAAGTAACATAGAATATTTTATTTTCTAGTATGATACATCAAAATATTAGTGCATTGTGATTCTTTAATCATTATATTTGTAATGATAGTTCTGCTGTAAATTGGTAATTATTATACAGTCATACATTACGGGTAGAGAAAGTCAACTTCACAGTGACTTATTAAGATCATTACAGTAATTAGGAGCAAATTAATTAAGTATATATATTTACATCTTTTCTTCTTTAAGTATATACATTCTTTGACAATTTTAGCAAACTGAACAGATCTTTTACAATCCCAAATAATAAAAAAGAATATTTGGGCTTCCCTGGTGGCACAGTGGTTGAGAGTCCGCCTGCCGATGCAGGGGACACAGGTTTGTGCCCTGGTCCGGGAGGATCCCACATGGCGTGGAGTGGCTGGGCCCGTGAGCCATGGCTGCTGAGCCTGCGCATCCGGAGCCTGTGCTCCGCAACGGGAGAGGCCACAGCAGTGAGAAGCCCGCTCACCGCAAAAAAAAAAAAAAAAAAGAATATTTATGATATAGAGGAATTTTGTCCACTGTTTATTCTGAGTAAAATTTGATTTATTTCCTCTTTTTTTCATGGAAATGTGGGGAAGTATGTTTAATATTTTTGAAAACATTTATAGTCAATTTTGTCTAGGTAACAAATAAGATCACTTTACTAGGGATAGAGAGACAGAGAGAAAATAGGAGAGAGAGACAGAGAGAATGAGAGAGAATGTGAGAAATGGGAAAAGGGGAGGGAGCGGAAGAGAGGTTTGAAGAGGTGAAGAGGATTATCTGACAGAACCTGTGATTTCTGGTTGGGGAACAGACAGACAACTGAGTCTGAACCGAGGGATACTAAGTAGTATATAATCAATCCCTAGTAATGTGCATTCCATTGGGCAACACATCAGAAGCCAGAAGGAAAGAAAGCTGTTGAGGCAATACAAATAGAACAGGGTGGAGACTGGATCTTGAAATGCCCATGGAAGATAGCCAGAACACCAACCATAAGGAAAAATGAGTCTCAGTACCTAAGAAACTGCATCGTGAACAATTTTTATTACATCAAATCAGGTGTGTCTTAACTTCTATGAGGTGATGAATGTTAATTATTAAGACATTTGACAAGTTATCTGAAATGTTATGTAAACTTTATAGACACAATTTTGTTGGATACAGACATAATTCCAGTTTGTATCAATAATAAAAAGGAGAAATTATACAGATAGTACAGGAAATACTTTTTATATTCTCTGAACATAAACCTAGGCTTAGCATTAATAGATAAAGACATGAAACAATCGAAACACCTTAACATTTTTACTCTACTCTGAATAAATAATAATAGTTTGTATAATAAACTATGTTAAGAATAATGCTTGTAAAGCAATTGATTGTTAAGGTGTTAAATAAACAATAATGAAAAATATAAACATCAGTCAGTCTATACAGTCAAATAGGTTGAATTGAGTATTCATAAAGCAATTCTTGTCTATTTTGTGAAGTTACTTGTCTTTTGTCATAAATAAATGTTGAATTCAGGAAAATAATTTTTATATGTGCAGGAAGAATAAAATATTCATTTTTATACTATAAATTTAAAAAGTTAATATCTGTAGTATTTTGTTTCTAGGTTTTTTCCTAGGATTCAAATTTTCTAATAAGCAGTTTTAAAAGTAATTCACCATAAGAAATTAAAAACAAGTGAACCCAAAAAGCATGCAAACTCCAGATTTGTTTTCCTTAAGATATACTAACAGCTAATGAATGCTTAAGTTTAAAAAAGATTAGAATCTGAGTTTGTTTTTTATCTTATATAAATGGAAAACTAATGATACACAAAGAATTTAAAAATTCAGCAAGACAACAAAAATTCAATTGATAAATGGGCAAAAGAAAGCAATCCTGAGGAAAAAGAACAAAGCTGGAGGCATAACCCTCTCAGACTTCAGACAATACTATGAAGCTACAGTAATCAAAACAGCGTGGTATTGGCACAAAAACAGACATATGGATCAAAGGAACAGAATAGAGATCCCAGAAATAAATCCACACCCATGGTTAATTAATCTACAACAAAGGAGGCAAGAATATGCAGTGGAGAAAAGACAGTCTCCTCAGCAAGTGGTGTTGAGAAAGTTGGACAGTCTCATGTAAACACTCCCTCACACTATACACAAAAATAAACTCAAATGATTTAAAGACCTAAATATAGCACATGACACCATAAAACTCCTAGAAGAGAACATAAGCAAAATATTCTCAGACATAAACTGTAGCAATATTTTCTTAGATCAGTCTCATAAGGAAAAGGAAATAAAAGCAAAGGTAAACAAATGGGACCTAATCAAACTTAAAAGCTTTGCACAGCAAAGGAAACCATAAATGAAATGAAAAGACAACCTAAGGAATGGGAGAAAATATTTGCAAATGATGCCACCAACAGGGGGTTAATTTCCAAAATATACAAACAGCTCATACTACTCAACAGTAAAAAATTGAACAACCCAATTGAAAAATGGGCAGAAGACCTAAATAGACATTTGTCCAAAGAAGACATATAGATGGCCAATAGGCATATGAAAAGATGCTCAAAATCGCTAATTATTTGAGAAATGCAAATCAAAACCACAGTGAGATATCACCTCACACCAGTCAGATTGGCTATCATTAAAACGTCTACAAATACTATATGCTTAAGAGAGTGTGGAGAAAAAGGAACCCTCCTACATTGTTGGTGGGAATGTAAATTGGTACAGCCACTATGAAAAACAGTATGGAGGTTCCTTAAAAAGCTGAAAGTAGAGCTACCATATGATTCATCAATCCCACTCTTAGGCATATATCCAGAAAAGAAAACTCTAATTCATAAAGATATATGCACTCCAATGTTCATAGCAATATGAACTATTTGCAATAACCAAGACATGGAAACAACCCAAATGCCCATCAACAGGTAATTGGTTTAAGAAGATGTGGCATATATATATATATA
>NW_006799724.1:1265236-1305267 GCF_000442215.2 Lipotes vexillifer
TATATATATATATATATATATATATATATACAATGAACTAGTACTCATCCATAAAAAAAGAATGAAATGATGCCATTTTGCAGCAACATGGATGGACTTAGAAAATACGATACTAAGTGAAGTAAGTCAGACAGAGAAAGACAAATATTATATATCACTTATATGCAAAGTCTAAAAAATAATACAAATAAATCTATATACAAAACAGAAACAGACTCACAGACATAGAAAACATACTATGGTTATCAAAGGGGAGAGGATGGGGAGGGTAAATTAGGAGTATGGGATTAACAGATACAAACTACTATCCATAAAATAGACAAGCAACAAGGATTTACTGTATAACACAGGGGAAAATAGTTAATATCTTGTAATAACCTATAATGGAAAATAATCAGAAATATATAGAGAGACATATATATATATAAAACTGAATCACTTTGCTGTACACCTGAGACTAACACAATATTGTAAATCAACTATACTTCAATTTTAAAAAATGGGCAAAATCATCTGAGCAGATCCCTCACCAAAGATGGCAAAGCATATGAAAAAAATGCTCAATATTATTTGTCATTAGAAAATTGTAAATTAAAACAATGAGATACCAGTACACACCATTTAGATTGGTTGAAATCCAAAATTTGATTAATGCCATTGCTGACAAGGTTTCAGGCAACAGGAACTTCATTCATTGCTGGTGGGGATGGAAAATGCTACAGACACCTGGGAAGGTAATTTGATAGTTTTTTCCAAAACTAAACATGCTCTTACCATATAATCCAACAATTGCACATGCTTGATGTTTACCCAATTCGGTTGAAACCTTATGTCCACACAAAAGTCTGTATATAAATATATATAGAAGTTTTATCCATAATAACCCCAAAATGGAAGCATCCACAATGTCCCTTAATAGGTTAATGGGTAAACAAACTATGGTACATTTATACAATGGAATATTATTCAACAATAAAAAGAAGTGAAGTATCAAGCCATGAAAAGACATGGAGAAACTTTAAATTCATATTGCTAGGGAAAAAAGACAGTCTGAAAAAGCTACACAGTTTATGACTTCAATAATATGACATTCTGAAAATGGCAAAACAAAAAGACAGTAAACAGATCAGGTGCTACCAAGGGCTTGGAAGTTGAGGAGGGGGTTAAATAGCTGAAATACAGGATTTTTTTAAGGTCATAAAACTGTCCTGTGTGATACTCTAATTGTGGATACTTTTATCCTATGCATTTATCAAAACATGTTGAAATTTACAGAACAAAGTGTAAACCTGAATCCATGTAAATTAAAATATATATATATTTTTTTAAGAGGTCAGAGTGTCCTAGAATGACACAGGTTGTGGCAAAATGATCTAAATGTATTACAAATATATGAAATAAACTAATCTAAGGCAGTGAGGGAATAAGGTACTGACCTAAGCAACTTTGGAAATAAGTGGTAATAAAGGAAAAAGGAACTGTACATAAACACATCTGCTCTAATGGATAATGCTCTTCCCCAACCCTCCACCACGGCAGCAGAGTATGGGATAATAATTCTGAAATCAGTACACCTGAATAAGGAATTGAACTATTAACAAATTGGGTAGGGGCGGGAGTGACAGTAGACGTTTTTCTGTTGGAATGGGAGGTTACAGATAAGCAGGGGAAATAGGTAAAAAGATTTACATGGTAATGGATTAGAGTTGGAGTCATTAACATGAACTCTAGTTTAATATAGATATATTTGGTTACATACAGAAACATTTAACATGTATACATGAGGGTAAGTTTACAATCGTATAACTCCTCGGAAAAATGGCGACTTCTCTGACTAGAGCAGTAATACAGGATGAGACTGGACCATCTTGCAATGCCAGCAAACAAAAGTGTTTAAATAAACAAACAAACAAACATATAAAAGGCATACAGGAACACTGAAAGTTTCCCCAATGACCAAATAGGTAACCATTTAAACAACAGTAATGAGTAGTATTGGATTATATCCCAATGTACAAAATAAATGTCCATGAGTCTCTACTGATATCTATCAATGATAGAATAAATAAATGAGAGAGAATAAATAAATCTCCTGTGCAGAATAATTTTTCTGATACTCTTCCCTTTAGGAGTTAGACCATAAGTCTTTACTTCTTAAGTTTGGGCTGTATATAGTGACTTTCCTCCCAAAAGTACAGTTTGGAAAAGAGAAATAATAAAAGTAACTTTACAGTGGAGAAAGCTGACAAAGTCTATCTCAAGCCACATGATTTAGGTTAGCATCACAGTGATAAGTCATATTGATAGAATATATACTTAATAGGATGTGATGAAAATGTACTGTACATCTATAGTCATTCTCCCAAGACACCCTGGGCCCAATCTTGAGAAAAACATCATACAAACCCCAATTGAAAGATATTCTATAAAACATCTGACTAGTAATACTCAACACCGTCAAGGTCATAAAAAATCTCAAAACGTCAAGGAAATTTTGAAAAACTTTCACAATCTAAAGTAGCCTAAGGAGACATAACTACTGAATATAATGAAATCTGAATTGAATCCTAGAACAGGAAAAATAGATTAGGAAAAAAGTGAGGAAATTATAATAAAGTATGGATTTTAGTTAATAATAATCTTACTGTGTGACAAATGCACCATATTCATATAAGATATTAATAACAGGGAAACTGAGTGTGTACCATAGAGAAAATGTCTACACTATCTTCCAATAATTCTATAAATCTTAAGCTGTTCTAAACTTGAAAGTTTATTTACAAAAATTTTTGTTTCCATGTTATAACTGCTTTTCAAACCCTCTTGTGTGGTTGATTGTTTAGTTTCTTATTGTGGATTATTTGTTTATGTTCTTATTTGCCTCAAATGTTTAGTAAACATTGTTGGTATACTATTTATGGATAACAAATAAGGTTACACAATATGGGGATGAGGGAAAGAATTTCTTGACAAGTGTATAAATCTCATTCCATGACCCTGGCCCCTCCAAATAGTAAATTATAAATGTCGGGTTCTGCACAGGAGTGATTAGGGTATTCTGATTAGCACACTTCTCTTTAGGAAGTATATGCAGATAATAGAAAAATGAGTGCCCCAAAGACTTTAATTCATAAGCCTTGTGGTTTTACTTATGCACAGAAAGCATTGTCTTTTTTATTGTACATCAATTTTAAAAATCAGAACTTACCTCAGGCCTGATTACAAATCTCTCTCACTACCTATACAATTTCTCCTGCTTCTCACCAACACTTCCCTTCTTCCCTGTAACTTTGCTTGCTTTAATTGGAGATTTGGGTTTGAAGGGTAAGCATAGGTCCCACCCTGTTTTTCAAACTGTCCACTCATCCATTATTTCTTGATGATAAACTTAAGACTGATTGTTCACTATATTCTTGACAATGAGTTTCTTTGGGGCTCTCCACTATGTCCTAGCCAATTTTGATTATAGTTTTCTTGATCTTAATTTATTTTTTAATTTTTTTTATTGCGGTATGCGTGTCCCCCACCGCTGTGGCCTCTCCCGTCGGGGAGCACAGGCTCGGGACACGCAGGCCCAGCAGCCATGGCTCATGGGCCCAACCGCTCCGTGGCATGTGGGATCCTCCCGGACCGGGGCATGAACCCTCATCCCCTGCATCGGCAGGCGGACCCCCAACCACTGCACCACCAGGGAAGACTGATCTTAATTTTTTTCAATCAAGTGTCATCTGTTTGCTATTTCCCAGAAGTTCCTTAAATATTTTCATCTATCAGTGACATACTTCCTATTTTATTTTTTGGTGCTGTAGTGCTATTAATTTTTAAATTTTCTTTCTCCATTCAAATGGGATTCTTGGAGGGAGGTCAGGTATACATGATGGTTCCGATTGAGTTTTAAATGAGAAATCTTTATAGAATCACTTGTGAAATTGCCTGAAATATCATTTTCTTCTGTCTATCATAACATGACCTCTATATAAAATTTCAATATATTTGATATAGAATGAGTTCTGCTAATCTGATATAAAAGGCTGAGGAACAGAATCTGTTTCTGGAACAAACTGAGCTTGCAACAAAGCAAAACAAAAGAAAAAAATTTTTATCTTAACATGGCATTATAGTCTGAAATTATGTGAATAGAAGAATAATGCCTTGTGATGTTTTATTTACTGAGTCAGTTCATTTACTTTTCTTCACTTTTATGTCCTCTAGCAAAGCTCAAACATGGGTAGTGCCTTTTCACAAAGGTGAGAACTTTTGGTTGGATAATGTGGAAATGGCCGTTAATAACTGAATTTAGCCAATGTTGGTACATAATATTAAGGTTGAGAATGAGGTCAAAAATCACTCCCCCCCACCATTTTTTATCCTATTTTATTTATTTTTATTAAAATTGCAGAATGGAAAGATCAAGCCTATTGGACATTTGCTAAACTGTTCCATGTTGACATTTAGGTAAGCTATCTTCACTAAATAGTGTATGAAATACACTTTAAAGGGATAACTATTTTGTTACTCATCAGCATGACTTTAAATTATTTTATTATAATATTTATTAATTATGTAGAAATATAAAACTATGATTAATTTACATATTATTAACACATGAAATAATAAACCTAAAAATCAAAGTAACATAAATTTAATAGGACTGAGGGTGTTGTTCTACTGTAATTACATTTCTTTATACAGTATATATGGCACTGATGTCTGCAATGCAGTGTCTATTGAATTTTATATATCTACACTTCTTGATATTGTGTGATGATTTAATTTTCCCACTACTTTTTTCTACTTAAAGCATTGCAAAGCCAAAATGTTTGTCTAGCAAATCATGGCTTCTTTTGACCTTACTCATTTAGAATATATAACTTACATTAAAAATCACCTCTGTCCTTTTTCCATTTATGTTTTCATATATATTTTACCAGGTACACTAAAGTGGTACTAATAAGATCAATATAACTATAAATGAAAAGACAACACAGCAACAGAAATTGCTTTGTAACACTTGATTTAAATTGCTTATACAGGGCTTCCCTGGTGGCGCAGTGGTTGAGAATCTGCCTGCCAATGCAGACGACACAGGTTCGAGCCCTGGTCTGGGAAGATCCCACATGCCATGGAGCAACTGGGCCCGTGAGCCACAATTACTGAGCCTGCGCGTCTGGAGCCTGTGCTCCGCAACAACAGAGGCCGCGACAGTGAGAGGCCTGCGCACTGCGATGAAGAGTGACCCCCACTTGCCACAACAAGAGAAAGCCCATGCACAGAAATGAAGACCCAACACAGCCATAAATAAATAAATAAATAAATACATTGTGTATTATTAAAAAAAAAAAAATCCACTATAAATTGCTTATACAAATGATTCAGGAAATGTTCATGTGAATTTTTTGTATGATTATCTAAAATAAAAGTATATACTTTACACACACACACATATACATATATTGCATGTGTACATAAATATAACCTGAGAAACTTGGGAAAACTTTTTGAGTCTTTGGAAGATTGTAGAGTGAGTAATCAAAAATACCTTCCCAGGGCTTCCCTGGTGGCGCAGTGGTTGGGAGTCTGCCTGCCGATGCAGGGAACGAGGGTTCGTGCCCCCGTTCGGGAGGATCCCACATGCCGCAGAGCTGCTGGGCCCGTGAGCCTTTGGCCGCTGAGCCTGCGCGTCCGGGGCCTGTGCTCCGCAATGGGAGAAGCCACAGCAGTGAGAGGCCTGTGTACTGCAAAAAAAACAAAAACAAACAAACAAACAAAACCTTCCCATCACCCTTTCCTGTGTAACTGACAAAGTGTAACATTTTCTAGAAGAGTTTTTCTAAAAAATAATCTTTACTAGCAGTTGAATCTATGGCTGTAGAAAAAAGATTAATGAAATAAATAATCTACAAAATATACTTTACCAAGGATGTAGAAGTCACCTTGCATAGTTACATATGTTGGTAATATTTAGAATACGGTTCACATTAAAAAGAAGCCATCAGAGTTACTTCTTTTGCTTGAAGGATGTCGAGGTATTACATTAAAGTTGTCAAAGATCATTCATTCTATCTGAATGTTGTCAGTTAAGTATGCCTCACCAGCAAAAAAGCTTGATTGGTTTGCATTTTAGATGTGTACTGGGACAGCATTAATTTTATGTCATCCAGAGCTATCTATAGTGATAGAATTAAGAGCAATTTCATTTTCTTAATGAGATTTCTCCTAAGAGAGTAGGGAAGAATGAGAGACAAGCCAGATTTAACATGGACACATTTTTTAAAATACTTCTCAGGAAAATGTCATTCTTTCAAAAGTCTAATATAAAAATAAACAACATTTAGCTTAAGAAATATCTCTTCTCCACGATCGATGCTTAAATATTGAAGGGTGGCACCTTAATATATGCCCCTTTGGCATAAGGATTATTTTGAGTTAAAGACATTTGAAAAACAGCAGATGCAAGAGGAGCACTCTGACCTCCCTCTTTTTACCTAAAAGCACGAGATAAAACTCCCATGTGAAAGATGCCTTCTCTATTCCAGGAAGAAAGAAACATTCTTATCACCAGAGATGGGGAGTAGAGGCCCTGAGAAATGTGTGCAAACAGGGCTTGTTAAAATAACTCTTACCTTCCTTTACTCTCCTCATATATTTTAGTTACTTTTCCACAATTGCCTGTCTTCATTTAATCTCATAAAATAAAAAAAAACACTTAGGCAGAGCCACTTCTTTGGGTCTTCATTTTTTTTATGGAGAATCCCATGTATCATATATGTAAACATCTGTATGCTTTTCTTTTTTTAATCTGTTTTATGTTGCTTTACTTCTTAGGTCCAGTCAGAGACCCTAAGAAGGTAAAGTTTTGCCTCTCTTACAATATTAAGGCAATTTTAATACAATAGATCAGTAGAAATGATGGGGCTGATTTTCTTTTTATTAATTGGGTACTGCACATGCTTTGAGATGACCATTATACTTTATTTCATATTAACCAAAATAGTGATTGGTTTAAAGCTATATGTGTTAGCATATTGCATGTATTGCTTAAATCCATATTATTTATTTGTTATGCTTTATTCTTATTAGTCCAGCTTTGAACTCTCAGGACCATTTGAAAATTGCAATAAAATGCAGTGATAGCAACAAATCACAAGAATACTGAAAAACATAAGTAAAGAATTAAGTCTAGGCTATTAAAACACTTCTTACTTATTTGTGATCAAATGAACTTATGAAATTCATCATGTCAATTAAAAAATAATTTAATACACTAAATTGAATTATATACAACTTACATTAGAAATGGAATGACTATAGGTAGATGACAGATAGATGAGATAGACAATGAACAAAACCACAAGTAGTCATATGACTTTGGTATGTATAAAAGTAGAGAAACAAAGATGGATGCTAAGAGTAATAGCAGAATATAAGTGTCAGTTGGTGCTATGACAGTAAAAGAAAAAAAAAATTACCCATAAAAATCTGAGCTCAAGTAAATGCAAAGACATCTGAGAATCCTTGGTAACTGGCAGATCAGAATTACTTTGCAAGCAACACTCAATCTTTAATCCATTGTAATCTGTCTTCCCACCCATCTTCTCCCACCCTCCAAAATGTTTGTAAGCAAGACCATCAGTGGCCTCCTTATTTAAAACCCCAAAAACATTCCCTAGGTTTCTCTCACGGGGTTTGAAGTATTACCCAATCTCCTCTTAAAACAAGTCATGCTAGTTTCAAGTCAAATTAGAATGATTTTTTTCTGATTCTCCTGAATCTTTTCATAATTATTTGCATTGTCATTTTCCTCTTTTCACTCATTACAGACTTGTTCTTAACTGCTTTATTATAAACTGTTTTCCCTTCCACTCTAGTTTACCCACTCTCCATAGATGATAAAATCCTGTCCTATGGCTTCAAATCTGTCCTCACCAGATTTCTCTCCTGAACTTTAGTCATTTCCACTGGAATCTTTTGCAGGAACCTCAAATTTAAGTGGAAAGCAACTGAGATTTTTAACTTCTTTTCCAAACGATCATTCTCCTAATGCATAATGTATAATGTATAATCTCAGTGAGATAATCTACTGCTCAAGCTAGAAACATGGGCACTGTGCAAGGAGTCTTCCTTCTCCCTCACAGCCATCCCACAAATTAAATCCCCACAGTGCTTACCTTTTAGATTACTTTTAAATTCATCTACCTCTCCCCAGGGGTGCTACTGTGAAGCCGCTCAGGAAAATTTTACATTGCAGCAGCTTCTAATTAGTTTGTCAGCCTCTAGTCTTTCTTTTCCAGAATTAATTTTTCTCATTTTGAATAGAGAAAGCACTTTGAAAAAATATGATCTTGTCAGAAGCTTAAAATCCTTCAGTGACATCTACTTATACTTAGATTAGTGTCTAAACTCTAGAATTTAGCTTACAAGTCTCTATTCTTGCTGCCTCTTCTATTGATTGCTTTTCACTGCTTCTGAACTTTACACTACAGGCACACCACAAGGGATTTCATTCTCTCTTATCACAAGTTTTATCCATCTATTTCCCATTCCCAGGAACATGCCTCTTCTCTTCTACTCCATATTCATCCAGTCAACTTCTACCTACTCTTCCTGCCTAAATTAGACATCATTTTATCCAGGAAGAACTCCTGAAACCCTAAACTCTAGGCTAGTGGCCCCTCCTATGACCTTGAAGCCTCACAACTCTATGCTGTGTAAACATTTTTCTCATTTCAGAAATGACAAGATTGCCTCAGAGCAGGTTAATAACATGTCCAAGCAAAAACATCAGAGATAGGTTTTAAGCCCACTGTGTTAATCTAAAGTCTCTTTCTTACTTTAAACATGCTGTCTAACTAATGCAGGAATATACAAAATAAGATCCATCCAGATGGCTAAATTATGACTTGCATTTAATGTAGTTTTCCAGAACAATTAAGATAAGAAATTCATTGGAGTATTCAAGAAAATATAGTTGATGGCCATCCATGACTGATTAAGCATGGCAATAAAAAAATTTTAATTGACCTGTTAAAATTTATTCCATTCACAATTATATTTAGCTTTGTCTCTAGCCAGCTATCTATATGTCTGTCCATCTATCTATCTATCTATCTATCCATCTATGTCATCTATTTCTGTTACTGTCTTGCAAAGCAATAACAAAATTCAAATGCCTACATCAAGTTCTTAGAAAGCTCTAGATTTAGTCATCTCTACTATGGTAACACATAACTTTAAAATATCAGTGCTATATATTGACAAATGTCACATATCAACTAACGGTTACCCTGGAAGAGCTGCTGGTCTTCTCCAGGTGTAGAAGCTCCTACTTTCCATGTTATATTTTCATTCCTGAAGAAAAAGAGCAAAACATCTGGTGGAAACATGCAATAATTCTTAAATTATCTGTTCAGATGTGGTGTACATTAAATCTGCTCTCAGGCATGGCTAAATCCAATGTCACTGGGATGGACTGCAAGCCACAGGACAGTGGGGTGGAATGTATCATCCTCTTACTAGAAAAGAGTGAAACTTGGAGAAAAAATACTGTCTCTGATAGCTATCTCTGGAAGTAGGATTATTTATTTCTTTATTTCTACCTTCCTTTTTATAAGTCTAGTCTAATCCTTCTTATAAGTCTAGTCTAATCCTAACTTATTTGCATGGATAATTAGTTATGTAGAAGAAATATTGATGAAAATATTATAGAATATGCAGTTGCTAGTTACATGTTGTACTAAATTTCATTACAGCATGGAACTTCAAAGATTATTCTTTAAGGAAATTTTACTTCATTTCCCATATGCTTATATTACTGTTACTTCCTCAACTTTCATTTTCACTAGTTTGTCTATGAGAATTATTTTTGCAGCCAAGTTTCGCTCCATCATTTCATCCTGGATTCTTTGATAATTTATAATCAAGCTCCTCCCCACTTGATATTTTTTCTCTATAACCTGGAAGCAAAGGAACCGAAACTTTCATGTATCTCTTATTTTTATGCTCCTTTTCCAAATAAAAGACTCCTTTTTCATCATAGGGGGTCTTTGCTTCTGATTAGATTTTAATTCATACCAATCATTTTGGTCCAGAGGAGGGGATATACTGATGGAATAAGCCATTTGAGTCTACCCCTAGGGTTATCTCTACCTAAAAATTCAAAGTGTGAGCATGCATGGGGGTGATATTCCCCAGAGGAAATTGAGAATATATTTCTAAAGAAAGGGGAGCAAATAAAAACTGAACATTACAGTCAATCATAAATCAGTAGTTTTCCCCCTTTGGCACTATCATTTGTGTTAATATAAATTATATGTTATTAAAAAACAGGGATAAGAATGAGAAAAAATATAGATAGGTATACAGACAGATTATAGATAGGCAAATAGACAGTAGATATATAATTAGATAATAGAGCATGTTTGTTTATTACAGCAATTTACATAAACAAAGCTATGATTTAATCAGTGTTTTTTTTAACTATATGTGTAAGAAATTAAAGTAGAGAGAAGTAATGGAAGAAATCTCAATTTAATTTTTAATCTTAAAATGTTGGTTATGTTCAGTTTTGTTGAAATATGGTTTCAGAAAATCCCATATTGGCTTTTATATGGAATTTCTATTATAAATTCATATTGCATATCACAAATATTAATATATTAAATATTATTCATACTGTCTTTAAGTATCACCAGCACTAGAAACACCTACAATTTGTGGATGTCAGCTTAACATTGTCCATCATTGTGTTTATGATGAATAACTCATAAAAATCTTCTCAGAAGTCTCAAAGCATATACCCAATAAATAAATATCTTATGTTTCAGTGTTTTTTTTCTTCAAGAACTTAATAACCTTATTGATCTTGTTTGAATTTTTTCATTTTTTATACATTCTTTTATGTAATCCCTCATCTTAGTTAAAATACGTTTTTTTCAAAAGCTAATATTATAAGCACATGTATTATATGCCTTCCAGCTGCATGAGTAGAGTGTTAACACCTTCACTCTAAAAACATTAATGCATTGCTAAAAGATCAATAATTATTTTTGCACAACACTAACAAAAGTGAAGCTATTTTGGTGTATGCTCTTCCAATTACCATTATACGCATATTCATCCATTTGTCCAATAAAACATTATTTAGTACCTATCATCTGTCAAGCTCTGTTTTACCACTAGAGATATGGTAATGTAGAAAGCAAATAATGTTCTTGCCATTTTAGATCTTATATTCTAGTGGGAAGAGACAAACAAAATATGTAAACAAAGGAAAATACACCAAAACACTAACTTCAGAGAGTAAATAAGTGCTATGAAGAAACTTAATGATGTATTAGAGTGACTTGATGGGTGGAATACTATAGAATAGGTGGCCAAGGAAGGCCTATATGAACATATATGGGTGCCAAAGAATATGAGGTCATGTGAAAGCCCAAATTTACTCAGTGGCTAAATAACTGGAATCATATAACTCTTAAAAAGTTGTCTATATTTTTCTCTAATTAGCAGTATTTTTAAGACAGAAGTAACAAAATACATTTTTAAATGGTCATTCTTAAAATCCTGTGAAGAACTGACTGATTGCAAAAATAAGGAAGACACAGTAGAGAATCCAGTTATGTGGCTATTGCAGTAATTCATGTTACTTAGACCAAAAAGGTGGCAGTGGAGATGGAAGGAAGATGGGTTTGAGTTAAGTTTTGATAGAACTGAAAGGACTTGTGTTTGTACTGGACATGACAGTTTAGTTAAAAAGAAGAATCAAGACTTCATGAGTTTTTGCTTTGGCGTCTGTGTAGATGGTAGAGCCATCTGGTAAGATAGGAAGAATGTGGGGAGAAGCAGGTCTGAGGGAAGGGCAATCACGTGTGATGCATGTGTGCTAATATCAAAGGAAATAGCTAGAAAAAATGTTTTGAAACATATAGTAGAAGGCTTCAAGAGACAAATAGTTAAAAACACATGTACATAGATGCCTTTAGGAGGAGGGCCTAGAAGTGTGTTCTGGAACATCTCAACATTGAGCTTTAATTATGAGATAGAGGATTCAGCAAAGAGGTTTAAGAAGTGGTCAGTGAAAAAAAAAAAAAAAAGAAAATACTGTCACGTCAACACATCACATCAAAAAAGAAACCTGTACTGAGAGACATAAAGTTCTAAGTGAGGCAAAACGATGCTAAGTTTAAGGAATATGCCAAAAGAAAAACGTTCACAGCGTTTTACATTATGGAAGCTGACACCCTGACACATCTGACAGGATTAGTTTTATTGGAGTGGCTGACAGGGAAGTTATTTGGGGCTAGATCAATGCCATAAAAGAGATGAGGAAATGGCAACAGAGTTCTGTCACCCGTTCAATTATAAAATCTGAGGGAAATTATTTTTATGAATGGAGATGCGATATCTGTGACTGAGGAGTAAGGACATTATTAAAGATTTAGTCATAAAAATAACACAGTTTCATGAGCAAAGTTCTGGAGAAAATAAAGGCAGATTGATCCAAAGCATGAGCACGGCTTTGGAGGGGTATGTTTGACCTGTTATAGAAGCAGAAAAGTTTATAAACTGCAAAATTAAAGAACGAAGATTACGTTAAGTAGGAAGGGAAGTTTGCAGATTTGGCATTATGCAGTTTCTGCCTGAGTGCTTCCATTGCATTAAAGACTTAATGTATGCAAAGCTCAGTGTCTGGCCCCAGGTAAGTGTAAGTGTTAGCTATTATTTCTTGATGAAGTATGAGGCAGAGTCATCACCTGAACATAAAGGGAGGGCAGAAAAGTGTAAAAAGGAAAAACAATGTGAAATAATCATACTTAGGAAACAACTCTTCTTTACTTCTGGAATTCCACCCCACTCCCATGTGTAAAGAACCTTATTTGTTTGACTCCTTTAGCCTTTCTCTGATCCTTTACTCATTTTGTCCCTAGAGAGGTAGAAAATCATACTGGCAAATTTTGAAATGATACAGTGGGAATGTATAGTTTGGTTGCACCTAAGTTTCCTCTTGGCAGTAATTTCTTTGAAATGAGTAAACTGTCTCCTTCATTCCTCCATGACCTGACATCAGTTTAACTGGGTTAAAGTTCCTTCAAAGTTGAGATCTGCCTTAGTCCATCACTGCCCAACCCTGGAGTTTATCATGAGTATGTCTACTTGCCTGTAAACATAAGCCATGTCCTCCAACTTAGACTTTAATGATGAACAAAATCAATGATGTAGCATCTGTCTAGCATCCTTTTGCCTTAGTGGTCGCCTGGTTTAGAACAAAAGCAAGGAACAAAGGGGATATTTAATCTTTCTCCTTAGAGACTACTGCTATCTTCCTAAAGATTACTGGTTGTGTAGTTTGGGGCAAATTAAAGAATATATCTTTAAATCAATTTCCACATCAATTAAATACAGATAATAAGAGGACTGATCTCATGGGGTTGAACATTTCTAACATTGATTAAAGTATGCTTTCAAATTAGTAAATGCTTTACAATGTAAGCTCTTTTTTAAATGCAAATTCATAATAAGGAATAGGTATAATAAAGTATAAAATGTACCAATACATGCAGTGGACTCTTACAAATTTATTTTGAGTTTTATGTGGTATATCCAGTGATAGTTGATTATATATCATTGGGACTCAGAAGAAAGTCCTGCAGCAAAGCTATAGATTTTTTCATTATTGGAGATAGATGACAATTAAAGACTTAAGTCTTTCTCTTCTATTTCTATGGGGTTTTTTCAGTAAAGTTTTTATTAATTTACTTTTCTAACTTATCTTTAAGTATCCCTCATAATTTAAAATTAATTTGAATACATAATCATTGATTAATACAGTATAAATTCATATCAGTATATAGTCATATACAAATATTTTTCATTAATGTTAATGAAAAATTCATTTTCCAAGTAGCCTGAAAAAAAGAAGAATTAATATAAACATTAGTTCAAAGTTGATACAAGAATTTGTTTGAAAATCCTTTTCAACACTGTGCAGTTTAGCAGAGCATAAACGTGCAATGCCATGGGTTCTCTACTGCCCATAAATGATCCCTTTATTCCTCCCAAGTCTCCTTAATGCACTCGTATACCTAGGTTTCTTTCTTTACATCCATAATTTCTTTTCACTTTACATTTGTTTTTAGTTGTTGTCCTTAGACATTCTGTATAAGAACATCGATTTGAAACAAGTAAAAAGGAAGAAATGATGAAAACATCAACACAAACAACCATATTTTTATATTAATTAAAATACGTGACCATTATGTGTAGACTCTTAGGTAACAAGTGCCATAAACATTTACAAAACCAATTATTTTCACAGAGTAGATTTTTTATTAATATTTTTCCTGAGAGTCTGTGTGAATTATGCTGTTGTTACTGAAGTGTGTTGTTGTTGCATTTTCCTTTTTTGTTTATGGTGCTGTTAAAGGTTCAGGGGGAAACTAAAAAAAAATGTTTGAGATGGCTGCAATATTCACTAGTAAGAAACTTTAAATAAAAGGATTGCTTTATAAAACTCTGTAGCAGGGTGTTTGATTAAAAAAATTAACGACTTTGTAATATGATATACCATTGTGGGAGAAAAACAGGCAGCTTGAATGATTTCTTTCTATACTGAGATATAAGCAGTATAACAAATGTTGAACATATAAAAGTGTCATTGTTCAAACAAATGTAACTCATATACACCAATGTCCATCAATTATTACAATTTATATTTAAGGAATTTTAGGGTTTTTTCTTTACCTTCTGAATCTTCTTTATACTTTTCTAGTGACTGATATGCTATGTTATTGATATCAGAATTCATATTACTGAGAAAATGGTAAATTTTACTTTTCTATGAATATCACTAACATTACTTTTCAGTAGTTAAAATTCAAATTGAAACAGAATATCATTATTGAGAAGATAATGAAAATATTAAGACAAATTTGACATTGATTATATTATAAACCAGTGATGTTCTATTATGCCCCAAGAAATAGCTGCAATATATAACAAGGATTGAAAACTGTTTAGGAAATGATAACTACCAGTTTGGAGCATTACAACTGAGTAAATCTCTAAAGAAATATACCTAAGCATATCCTCTATTTGACATTGGTATACTTTGATATTTCCCCATTCCAAAAAACAATATGTTGGAAGAGATTAAAGATTGAGTCAGTTATGTCCAATAGTAGGATTTAGGTATATCTAGGCTTGTTGCTAAACTGGTATATTGATCCAAGAAAGTTGATGTGACTGCAAAGGTGCTGTCTCTTAGGAAAGGACCCACCCAGGAAATAAAGACCTGAGACCTATGAGTAAATCCGTAATTCAGCAAAAAACATACTGGGATACAGGAGTATATGTAAGCAAAACCTTTAAAAAAAACACACAAAAATAAAACTATAAACCCTTAGCCACTCATAAAAACATACTATATTGGAACTGCTTAAGAAAAAGAAAAAGTAAAGATGCACTTTCTTATTTCTCTGAGAACTACCATACAACCTGGACACCATGATGACACTGTCATCAATGGACAGTGACATAGCAGTAGTCAACAATGGGAGACTTAACTGTCCTTTAAGGGACTGCAGTGGATTTTCTATTCCTGATGGAAGAATGTAATGACAGGGAGGTGAGAGACAGGAAAGGGGAGGGAGAAAGGCGGGAAAGAGAGAGTGGGGAGAAATAATGAGTGTTGCCATCTAGAAAAGAATAACAATGGTGTTTAGAAAGAGACTGTTGCACCTGTCAAGAGGAACCGTACCAGTGGTGAGAGCCACATGCTCAATGGCAGATAGGAGGAGAGCAAGTTGATTGGAGATATGCAAGAGAGTAGCAGGAAAGCTCACTAAAAAATATGTTTTTTGCGTGAACCAAAGTCTAGCTGGGCATTGTTACATTTTATTTCATTTCATTATGGCTGATGTGGGTTGTGGAGGACATTGTATAGACTACGTATTTTTTTTAACATCTTTATTAGAGTATAATTGCTTTACAATGGTGTGTCAGTTTCTGCTCTGTAACAAAGTGAATAAGTTATACATATACAAATGTCCCCATATCTCTTCCCTCCTGCAACTCCCTCCCTCCCACCCTCCCTACCCCACCCCTCTAGGTGGTCACAAAGCACCAAGCTGATCTCCCTGTGCTATGCGACTGCTTCCCACTAGCTATCTATTTTAAGTTTGGTAGTGTATATATGTCCATGCCACTCTCTCACTTTATCTCAGCTTATGCTTCCCCCTCCCCATATCCTCAAGTCCATTCTCTAGGAGGTCTGCATCTTTATTCCCACCTTGCCCCTAGGTTATTCTGACCATTTTCTATTTTTTTCTTTATATTCCATATATATGTGTTAGCATACGATATTTGTTTTTCTCTTTCTGACTTACTTCACTGTATGACAGTCTCTAGGACGATCCACCTCACTACAAATAACTCAGGTTCGTTCCTTTTTATGGCTGAGTAATATTCCATTGTATATATGTGCCACATATTCTTTATCCATTCATCTGTCGATGGACACTTAGGTTGCTTCCATGTCCTGGCTATTGTAAATAGAGCTGCAATGAACATTTTGGTACAAGACTCTTTTTGAATTATGGATTTCTCAGGGTATATGCCCAGTAGTGGGATTGCAGTGTCATATGGTAGTTCTATTTTTAGTCTTTTAAGGAACATCCATAGTGTTCGCCTTAGTGGCTGTATCAATTTACATTCCCAACAACAGTGTAAGAGGGTTCCCTTTTCTCTAAACCCTCTCCAGCATTTATTGTTTGTAGATTTTTTGATGATGGCCATTCTGAACACTGTGAGATGATATCTCATTTTAGTTTTGATTTGCATTTCTCTAATGATTAATGATGTTGAGCATTCTTTCATGTGTTTGTTGGCAATCTGTATATCTTCTTTGGAGAAATGCCTATTAAGGTCTTCTGCCCATTTTTGGGTTATGTTGTTTGTTTTTTTGATATTGAGCTGCATGAGTTGCTTGTATGTTTTGGAGATTAATCCTTTGCCAGTTGCTTCATTTGCAAATATTTTCTCCCATTCTGAGGGTTGTCTTTTCATCTTGTTTATGATTTCCTTTGCTGTGCAAAAGTTTTTAAGTTTCATTAGGTCCCATTTGTTTATTTTTTTTAATTTCCATTTCTCTAGGAGGTGGGTCAAAAAGGATCTTGCTGTGATTTATGTCATAGAGTGTTCTGCCTATGTTTCCCTCTAAGAGTTTGATGGTGTCTGGCCTTACATTTAGGTCTTTAATCCATTTTGAGTTTATGATTGTGTATGGTGTTACAGAGTGTTCTTATTTCATTCTTTTACATACAGCCATCCAGTTTTCCCATCACCACTTCTTTAAGAGGCTGTCTTTTCCCCACTACATATTCTTGCTTACTTTATCAAAGATAAGGTGACCATATGTGTATGGGTTTATCTCTGGGCTTTCTATCCTGTTCCATTGATCTATATTTCTGTGTTTGTGCCAGTAGCATACTGTCTTGATTACTGTAGCTTTGTAGTATAGTTTGAAGTCAGGGAGCCTGATTCCTCCAGCTCTGTTTTTCTTTCTTGAGATTGCTTTGGCTATTCAAGGTCTTTTGTGTTTCCACACAAATTGTGAAACTTTTTCTTCTAGTTCTGTGAAAAATGTCATTCATAGTTTGATAGGGATTGCACTTAATCTGTAGATTGCTTTGGGTCATTTTCACAATGTTGAGTCATTTTCACAATGTTGATTCTTCCAACCCAAGAACATGGTATATCTCTCCATCTGTTTGTATAACCTTTAATTTCTTTCATCAGTGTCTTATAATTTTCTGCATACAGGTCTTTTGTCTCCTTGGATAGGTTTATTCCTAGACATTTTATCCTTTTGGTTGCAATGGTAAATAGGAGTGTTTTCTTAATTTCACTTTCAGATTTTTCATCATTAGTGTATAGGAATGCAAGAGATTTCTGTGCATTAATTTTGTATCCTGCTACTTTATCAAATTCATTGATTAGCTCTAGTAGTTTTCTGGTAGCATCTTTAGGATTCTCTATGTATAGTATCATGTCATCTGCAAACAGTGACAGCTTCACTTCTTCTTTTCCAATATGGATTCCTTTTAGTTCTTTTTCTTCTCTGATTGCTGTGGCTAAAACTTCCAAAAGTATGTTGAGTAATAGTGGTGAGAGCAGGCAACCTTGTCTTGTTTCTGATCTTAGTGGAAATCGTTTCAGTTTTTCACCATTGAGAACAATGTTGGCAGTGGGTTTGTCATATACGGCCTTTATTATGTTGAGGAAAGTTCCCTCTATGCCTACACTCTGCAGGGTTTTTATCATAAATGGGTGTTGAATTTTGTCAAAAGCTTTATCTGCATCTATTGAGATGATCATATGGTTTTTCTCCTTCAATTTGTTAATTTGGTGTATCACGTTGATTGATTTACATGTATTGAAGAATCCTTGCATCCCTGGAATAAGCCCCACTTGATCATGGTGTATGATCCTTTTAATGTGCTGTTGGATTCTGTTTGCTAGTATTTTGTTGAGAATATTTGCCTCTATGTTCATCAGTGATATTGGTCTATTGTTTTCTTTCTTTGTGACATCTTTGTCTGGTTTTGGTATCAGAGTGTTGGTGGCCTCGTAGAATGAGTTTGGGAGTGTTCCTCCCTCAGCTATATTTTGGAAGAGATTGAGAAGGATAGGTCTTAACTCTGCTCTAAATGTTTGATAGAATTTGCCTGTGAAGCCTTCTGGTGCTGGTCTTATGTTTGTTGGAAGATTTTTAATCACAGTTTCAATATCAGTGCTTGTGATTGGTCTGTTCATATTTTCTATTTCTTCCTGGTTCAGTCTCAGAAGGTTGTGCATTTCTAAGAATTTGTCCATTTCTTCCAGGTTGTCCATTTTACTGGCTTATAGTTGCTTGTAGTAATCTCTCATGATCCTTTGTATTTCTGCAGTGTCATTTATTACTTCTCCTTCATTTCTAATTCTACTGGTTGAGTCTTCTCCCTTTTTTCTTGATAAGTCTGGCTAATGGTTTATCAATTTTATCTTCTCAAAGAACCAGCTTTTAATTTTATTGATCTTTGCTATCATTTCCTTCATTTCTTTTTCTTTTATTTCTGACCTGATATTTATGATTTCTTTCCTTCTGCTAACTTTGGGGATTTTTTGTTCTTGTTTCTCTAATTTAGGTGTAAGGTTAGGTTGTTTATTTGAGGTGTTTCTTGTTTCTTAAAGTAGGCTTGTATAGCTATAAAGTTCCATCTCAGAACTGCTTTTGCTGAATCTCATAGGTTTTGGGTCATTGTGTTTTCATTGTCATTTGTTTCTAGGTTTTTTTTTTTTTTTGTGGTACGCAGGCCTCCCACTGCTGTGGCCTCTCCCACCACGGAGCACAGGATCCGGACGTGCAGGCCCAGCAGCCATGTCTCAAGGGCCCAGCCGCTCTGTGGCACGTGGGATCCTCCCGGACCGGGGCACGAACCTGCGTCCCCTGCATCGGCAGGCGGACTCTCAGCCACTGCGCCACCAGGGAAGCCCTAGGTATTTTTTGATTTCCTCTTTGATATCTTCAGTGATCTCTTGGTTATTAAGCAGTGTGTTGTTTAGCCTCCATGTGTTTGTATTTCTTCCAGATTTTTTCCTGTAATTGATATCTACTCTCATAGCATTGTGGTCGGAAAAGATACTTGATACGATTTCAATTTTCTTAAATTTACCAATGCTTGACTTGTGATCAAGATATGATCTATCCTGGAGAATGTTCCATGAGCACTTGAGAAGAATGTTTATTCTGTTGTTTTGGGGTGGAATGTCCTATAAATATCAATTAAGTCCTTCTAGTTTAATGTAACATTTAAAGCTTGTGTTTCCTTATTTATTTTCATTTTGGATGATCTGTCCATTGGTGAAAGTGGGGTGTTAAGGTCCCCTACTATGATTGTTTTACTGTCAATTTCCCCTTTTATGTCTGTTAGTATTTGCCTTATGTATTGAGGCAAATACTAACATTATTTATCCTATATAGTAAATATCCTATTTAACAGTATCCTATGCTGGGTGCATAAATATTTACAATTTTTCTGTCTTCTTCTTGGATCAATCCATTGATCATTCTGTAGTGTCCTTCTTTGTATCTTGTAATAGTCTTTATTTTAAAGTCTATTTTGTCTGATATGAGAAATGCTACTCCAGCTTTCTTTTGATTTCCATTTGCATGGAATATCTTTTTCCATCCCCTCACTTTCAGTCTGTATGTTTCCCTAGGTCTGAAGTGGGTCTCTTGTAGACAGAATATATACAGGTCTTGTTTTTGTATCCATTCAGCCACTCTATGTCTTTTGGTTGGAGCATTTAATCCATTTACATTTAAGGTAATTATCGATATGTATGTTCCTATTACCATTTTCTTAATTGTTTTGGGTTTATTATTGTAGGTCTTTTCCTTCTCTTGTGTTTCCTGCTTAGAGAAATTCCTTTAGCATTTGTTGTAAAGCTGGTTCGGTGGTGCTGAATTCTCTTAGCTTTTGTTTGTCTGTAAAGCTTTTAATTTCGCAGTCAAATCTGAATGAGATCCTTGCTGGGTAGAGTAATCTTGATTGTAGGTTTTTCTCTTTCATCAATTTAAATATGTCCTGCCACTCCCTCCTGGCTTGCAGAGTTTATGCTGAAAGATCAGCTGTTAACCTTATGGGGTTTCTCTGGAAAGTTATTTGTTGTTTTTCCCTTGCTGCTTTTAATATTTTTTCTTGGTATTTAATTTTTGATAGTTTGATTAATATGCATCTCGGCCTGTTTCTCCTTGGCTTTATCCTGTATGGGACTCTCTGTGCTTCCTGAACTTGATTAACTATTTCCTTTCCCATATTAGGGAAGTTTTCAACTATAATCTCTTCAAATATTTTCTCAGTCCCTTTCTTTTTCTCTTTTTCTTCTTCTGGGACCCCTAAAATTCGAATGTTGGTGTGTTTAATATTGTCCCAGAGGTCTCTGAGATTGTCCTCAATTCTTTTCCTTCTTTTTTCTTTATTCTGCTCTGCAGTAATTATTTCCACTATTTTATATTCCAGGTCACTTATCCGTTCTTCTGCCTCTGTTATTCTGCTATTGATACCTTCTAGGAATTTTTAATTTCACTTATTGTGTTGTTCATTTCTGTTTGTTTGGTCTTTAGTTCTTCTAGGTTCTTGTTAATCGTTTCTTGTATTTTCTCCATTCTATTTCCAAGATTTTGGATCATCTTTACTCTCTTTATTCTGAATTCTTTTTCAGGTAGACTGCCTATTTCCTCTTCATTTGTTAGGTCTGGCGGGTTTTTGCCTAGCTCCTTCATCTGCTGTGTGTTTCTCTGTCTTCTCATTTTGCTTAACTTACTATGTTTGGGGTCTCCTTTTCGCAGGCTGCAGGTTTGTAGTTTCCGTTGCTTTTGGTGTCTGTCCCCAGTTGGGCAAGTTTGGTTCAGTGGGTTGTGTAGGCTTCCTGGTGGAGGAGACTAGTGCCTGTGTTCTGGTGGATGAGGCTGGATCTTGTGTTTCTGGTGGGCATGTCCATGTCTGGTGGCGTGTTTTGGGGTGTCTCTGGACTTATTATGAATTTAGGCAGCCTCTGTGCTAATGGATGGGGTTGTATTCCTGTCTTGATAGTTGTTTCTTGCATAGGGTGTCCTGTACTCTAGCTTGCTGGTTGTTGAGTGAAGCTGGGTGCTGGTGTTGAGATAGAGATCTCTGGGAGATTTTCGCCGTTTGATATTACGTGGAGCTGGGAGGTCTTTTGTGGACCAGTGTCCTGAATTTGGCTCTCCCACCTCAGAGGCACAGGCCTGACGCCTGGCTGGAGCACCAAGAGCCTGTCCTCCACACAGCTGAGAATAAAAGGGAAAAAAGAAAGAAAGAAGATGAAATAAAAATTAAAAACTTATTAATATAAAAAATAATTAGTAGGAAAAAAAATTCTTTTTATGTAAAAAAAAAAAAAGGACAGACAGAACCCTAGGACAAATGGTAAAAGCAAAGCTATACAGACAAAATCTCACACAGAAGCATATACATACACAGTCACAAAAAGAGAAAAAGGGAAAAATATTTATATATCTTTGCTCCCAAAGTCCACCTCCTCAATTTGGGATGATTTGTTGTCTATTCAGGTATTCCACAGATGCAGGGTACATCAAGTTGATTGTGGAGATTTAATCCGCTGCTCCTGAGGCTGCTGGGAGTAATTTCCCTTTCTCTTCTTTGGTCGCAGAGCTCCCGGGGTTCAGCTTTGGATTTGGACCCGCCTCTGCGTGTAGGTCTCCTGAGGGCATCTGTTCTTCGCTCAGACAGGACTGGGTTAAAGGAGCAGCTGATTCGGGGGCTCTGGCTCACTCAGGCCAGGGGGAGGGAGGGGTACGGATGAGGGGCGAGCCTGTGGTGGCAGATGCCAGCGGGATGGTGTACCAGCCTTAGGCCCGCCATGTGCTCTCCCGGGGAAGTTGTACCTGGATCACGAGACCCGGGCAGTGGCGAGCTGCACAGGCTCCCGGGAGGGGAGGTGTGGAGAGTGACCTGTGCTTGCACACAGGTTTCTTGGTGGCGGCAGCAGCAGGCTTAGCGTCTCATGCCTGTCTCTGGGGTCCGCGCTGTTAGCCGCGGCTCGTGCCCGTATCTGGAGCTCCTTTAAGCAGCGGTCTTAATCCCCTCTTCTCACGCACCAAGAAACAAAGAGGCAAGAAAAAGTCTCTTGTCTCTTCGGCAGGTCCAGACTTTTCCCCGGACTCCCTCCCAGCTAGCTGTGGTGCACCAGCCCCCTTCAGGCTGTGTTCACGCCGCCAACCCCAGTCCTCTCCCTGGGATCCGACCGAAGCCCGAGCCTCAGCTCCCAGCCCCGCCCGCCCCGGCGGGTGAGCAGACAAGCCTCTCGGGCTGGTGAGTGCTGGTCAGCACCGATCCTCTGTGCGGGAATCTCTCCGCTTTGCCCCCCGCACCCCTGTTGCTACGCTCTCCTCCGCGGCTCTGAAGCTTCCCCCCTCCGCCACCCGCAGTCTCCGCCCGCAAAAGGCCTTCCTAGTGTGTGGAAACTTTTCCTCTTCTCAGCTCCCTCCCAGGGGTGCAGGTCCCATCCCTATTCTTTTGTCTCTGTTTATTCTTGTTTCTTTTGCCCTACCCAGGTACGTGGGGAGTTTCTTGCCTTTTGGGAGGTCTGAGGTCCTCTGCCAGTGTTCAGTAGGTGTTGTAAAGGAGCAGTTCCACGTGTAGATGTATTTCTAATGTATCTGTGGGGAGGAAGGTGATCACTGCCTCTTACTCTTCCACCATCTTGAAGCTCCTCCCCGAGACTATGTATTTTATATCTACATGTTCGGGCTAAAAACAGTGAACTTTTATTCAAATTGTATACATAGGAAATAAAGTTCTGAGAAGTATGTATTATATTTAATTCCTAATGAAAAACTATTGATTCTCTATCATTAAATATGGAAGTGGGCGCCAGTGGAATAGGAGAATTCTTAAATAATAGATTGTCATTTCCTAAGAATATTCATAAAAGCTCCAGAATGATTGTCTTAAAAAGCAGCTATGGGACTTCCCTGGTGGTGCAGTAGTTAAGAACCCACCTGCCAATGCAGGGGACACAGGTTCAAGCCCTAGTCCAGGAAGACCCCACATGCTGCAAAACAACTAAGCTTGTGTGCCACAACTACTGAGCCTGCGCTCTAGGGCCTGTGTTCCACAACTACTGAGCCCACGTGCCACAACTACTGAAGCACGTGCTCTACAACAAGAGAAGCCACCACAGTGAGAAGCCTGCGCACTGCAACGAAGAGTAGCACCCACTAGCTGCAACTGGAGAAAGCCCGTGTGCAGCAATGAAGATGCAATGCAACTAAAAATAAATAAATAAATTTATTTTTTTAAAAAACATGAACCTTAAAAAAAGAAAAAGCAGCTATGATTGATGTTTTGGCCTAACTGATTGCACTAATAATTTGCCTATAGGCAAGTGTCAGCAAAGACTAAAAAGGAACATTTTTTTTCTGATAGTGCACAGAAAATAGTGCATTTATAAAAATTATGAGTACTACAGTTTCTTGCACTATTTTGTTTCCTTATTAATACATATGACCCAGAAAGACTCAATTATAAAGATTGTCATATTTTCAGCATGGAAAGCATATATAGCATTTTCACAAGATACTTTGAAATGCCTCCAAGTTGTTTCTGGAAAAATAGCATCCCAAATTATAAATTATTCTCTCATGCATTTCAAGTAAAAATTACACTAAATACATGTAAAAATAACATATGTTGGGTAAAATGACTTGTTTTCACAACCATGAAAAAATGCTTTGCTTTATTCCAAATGCAGCCATAAAATTCTAAGAGCAGTAAGCATGTCTTTTTTGTGTTGCTCACAATGCCTAGTATGGTAACTGACATGAATTAGAGGCTCACTAAATGTGAGTTGATTTACTGCTAGTACTGATTTTTATAAATATAGGTATAAGTGTAGATAATATAAACATAGATATAGATAAAGATAGATGTTTATATCTATCTTTTAAAAACATTTATATACTTCTTGAAACTATAATAGTATCATGAGTTTGAGCTTCACTGGGAAGTTGAATTTTAGTGGCTTAGTGCATTTCAAAGCATTCTATAGGAAACTCATACCATAGTAAGTATCATTATTAAATGATTCCTAAACATCAATAAATATTATTAAATATATTTATAATATATATTTATTAAATATATTGTATATTTACTAAAATTAAATTATATAAATTATTATTAAATATAATTCAGGAATAATATTTAAAGAAGGAAAAGCAAAAAAAAGCAAAAAACAAATAAGACAAAGGCCAGAAAGTTTTGGCTTATGAATAACCAATCCAAATTCTTTTTAAAATAAGCCCAAATGAAAAAAGAATTCTGAAGAACTAGAGACTTAAGAGACTTGAACTGCTAATGACTACAATGCCACAGGCCTGTATTATGTTTTAACTGCTCTTCACAAATCATTCATCTATGATATGCTTGATAAAGCAAATGCTGCATTGTTAGAGAAAGAAATTGTAAAAGACTCTCTGATAGTGGCTTATGCTCAAATCAGTAACTTCCAAGGGCCTCTCCATTGAATACTGAAGAATCTAGACCTATTTTTTTATATATATATAGGATAAAGAAAATTCATAGAGACAAATGTAGAACCCAAGAGAATAGAGATCATTTATTTCCAGTATCATAGTAAATCAAACTATGTGGGCCAATTCACTCCCCACAGAGTCTGTTCTAATTGGAATCATGTTAAAAAGTGTTCTTTGGGGAGATTTAACATCTTAAAGATATGTAGGACTTCTTATTCATGAACAAAAGTGTGTGTCCGATTTTAGTGAATACTCTCTATCCCAACTTACAAAGTTTTATATATCTTTAATATAAATTTTTGGACTAAGTATATTTAATGTAATTTTAAATATATTTCAGTAGCATACCTAGCATATTTGGTACTTGTATAAGGAATCATTTTAGCACTCCTTTCCGTACAGAAATAAGGAATAGATTTTAGTAATTTATTATGTTAACATAATTTTATGTTTTTCATATTTAAATTTTTTTCAAATAAGGATAGAATTTACAATGTTAAATATGTATTCTAAAAAAGCTTCATGATATAGGGAAGATAAAGCTGAGAAATCAATTAAGAATGCTCCTCCAAAAATCCTACGAAGACACTACGAGTATTTGAGTTACCCATTTAATTAAAAATACACGCCTAGTTTCATGAGTATTTCCTGCCTTATAACTCTTTGAATAATTATAAATTAGCTTTTTATATAGCTTTTGCTTTTATGTATGTGAATCTCATTTAAAATTACCAATCAGTTTCACCACTCGGTTCCACCATCTAAGAAATACGGAACTGATAATTAAGTTGAGGAACCAAAGTTGTCATGGGTTTATTCACCTATATAGGAATATTTGAGTTGATAGTCTGTCATTTTGAAAGGAGAGAATCTTTTTAAATAGACTCATTTTGGAAAATTCTATGAAGGATATATATCAGGCCAGATTTTGTGAAAAGGATAGTTTAACTCACAGGTTTATCACTAGATGAGGCAATTGATGAGTACAGGGGAATAGAGAGGTGTGACTATACCCCAATCAGAAGAAGGCACAACATTGCTGGAATGTCATCTGGGAAGACTAAAATGACAGATATAGGCTGAGAAGCCTATTTATAACTAACAAAATTGAGTCTTTGGGAAAAAATGAAAAGTCTTTGAATCCTCAAGTTACTAGCATTCATTTCAAAGCAGTGCATCTGGGGAAATCTGAGGTTATATCTTCAGAAGTCTTTTTTTCAAAACTCTTTAGACATTTAAAAATTCTTACTTCTCAAAGAATATATGTATATGTCCTGGGATGGTGGTGAAACCAAAAAAAAAAAGACTGCTCATTTTCCTGTAATGCCTTCCATTAAGAAATGATTGCGTAAGCAGAATTTAACACAATCCAACAGGTAAATTATTTAAAACATTATTTTTGTAAACTTTTTATTTCTACCTAACATAAACATAAAACGGTTGAAAAAATCTTAAGTGTAAATTTTATTTATCACCACAAAGTAAACACACAAATGTACCACCGAGATAAATAAATGGAATAATATCAGAAAAATCACTTTATCTCTCTATCCAGGTCACTAAACCAATTTTCCTCCCCAAAAGTAACTGATATTACTACTACTAAAACCATTACTTAATTTTGCCTGTCTTAAATCATTCTGTAAATAGGTTGAATCACTGTGTTATTTTGTGTCTATCATTTCACAATCAATATTTTGAGTTTTAACCCTTAGGTAGCAATAGTCATTTATTTTCTTATTATGGTACAGAATTCCATTGTATGAATAATCCACAATTTATATTCTATTGTTGATGGACATTTAGTTTCCTTGAAAATTTCAGTTGCACAAATATCATTCTACTCTGAAATTTTTTATGTCTTTTGTTGTTTAAGATATAGATATAGACATAGACATAGATACACACCAAAGTGTGAGATTTCTGAGTTTTATATTATGTATATTTTCCCCTTTGGCAGATGCCACCCAAGAGTTTTCCAAAGTTGATATACTAATTTATATTCCACCAGTAGGGAATCAGAATTGGAACTATTTCAAATCTTTGCTAACACTTTGTATTATGAACTTTTAAAGAAACAACAATTTTATGGACATAAAAGTATACCACACTGTGGTTTTAATTTGCATCTCCTTGGTGAACAATGAGTTGAATGTATTTTCGTATTTTTGAACATTTTGTTATACTCTTTTGCAATGTGCCTATTGAGGTCTGTTTACACGTTTCTCTTTCATAATCTCTGTCTTTTTATTATTGATGCTTAGAAGTTCTTTATAAATTCTGGATATAAGTTCTTTATCAGTTCATTGTTAAATATCCTGTCCCATTTTATGACTTTGTTTTTACTCTAAATGTTATGCAATATTTCATAATCTTAATGTAATCCAATTCAAGAATCTTTTCCTTTAAAGTTGGTGAATTTTGTGTCCTGCTTTCAAAAAAAAATTTGTCCCTATCCCAAGGTTATAAAGATATATTCCCATATTTTTCTCCTGGAACATTATTATTTTAATTTTCCAATTCACCATTATCATCCATTTTAAATTAATATTTGTGTATGTCATAGAAGTTAAGTATAATTATTTCATTATACATAATCAATAGTTTTTGAAAAGATCTTTTACCATTGAGTTTTATTGACATCTTTGTAGCAAACTAAGTGACCATGTATGTTTAAGACTATTTCTGGACTTTCTATTCTATTGTATTTGTCTGTTTGTCTGTCTGCACCAACATACACAGGTTTATACCAAATCACTTTCAGATACTCTTGATATCTGCTAGCCTAAGTCCTCCAACTTTATTTTATGTTTCATTGGATATTTCCTTTCCTTCCCTTCTGCATTTTGTATCAACATATTTAGGCAGCCTGTGGTAAGCTGGAGCTTCTGCAGCTTCTAAAGAGAGTGTCTACATCAGTAGAGAATGTAGTGGCAGTTGAAATAACCTAGCTCTGGAACCACTAAAATGGTGTGAACTTCTGATGTAGTTCCAGAGGCCAGGAAGCAAGTCAAGTCACCACAGACATGGCTGTGAAATGTGGAGTGATATCTAAAGAGTCTCAGAGATGCTGTCCCTGCTAATGATACCCATCTGTCATACGAGGACAAGAAAATCTCACTTCTTCCCCAAGAAGAGAGATATGTCTAATCTTTCAAAATTGAAATTAATGTTAGAAAATCCAGCATAGTCCCCTGTGCTGCAATAGGAAGATAATGAATGCAGTGCACGACTTTAAAGCAAATAACTTTAGAAGACTTTGGGGAAATTTTAGCATGGACTGTATCTTACATGATATAAAAATTGTATGAATTGTATAAGGTGTGATAATGGTATGGTGATTATTGTTTAAAATAAATGTTTGTCTGTTATAGACATATTCTGAAGTATTTATGGTTAAAACAAACACACAAACAAATATATTGGGAGGAGATACATGAAACAATATTGACAAAAACGTGCTGATTTTTTTTTTTTTTTGCGGTACGCAGGCCTTTCACTGTTGTGGCCTCTCCCATTGCGGGGCACAGGCTCCGGACGTGCAGGCTCAGCGGCCATGGCTCATGGGCCCAGCCACTCCGTGGCATATGGGATCTTCCCAGACCGGGACACGAACCCATGTCCCCTGCATCGGCAGGCGGACCCTCAACCACTGTGCCACCAGGGAAGCCCAACGTGCTGATTTTTTAAAGCTGGCAATAATTATCTGGGGATTTATTATCTTATTCTATTTTGTATATTTTTGAAAATTTCCATAACTGAGTAAAAATAAATGCATATGCATATTTGAAAGAAAATATTTATATTAATGAATACACACAAACATCTTAGATTTATCCCTTAATTTGAACATGTAAAAGACCTTTTAAGAGGAGTAAGAGTCATCTAATTGAACTGGTGAATTTTACAGCAATAGGAAAGTCTGTGTTTATATGTGTAGCTGCTAACCAATTAGTACCCATTATAAAAGGAAACTCACATCTAAAATATGAAGTTACTGTATTAGCATCACGAGGCAAATAGCTTTATAGAAGATTATAAAATAATAAAATACAAAAAGCTTTATTAAAGCAAATATGTTTGAAATAGTTTTGCTCAAGTGCCTTTTTTCTGCTGTTTTTGTAAAACTATTTAAATCACATAATGTCAAACTATATTTTAAAATATTCAGCATGCACTCTGATGTTGCTATTATAAAAAACACAGTTTCTATCTCTTTTAATAACATTTTTATCCCTAGAATTACTTCTCATCAATTATTTATTTCATGATGAAGTACTATTCATATTTTTTAACATCTTTATTGGAGTATAATTGCTTTACAATGTTGTGTTAGTTTCTGTTTTATAACAAAGTGAATCAGCTATACACATACATATTATCCCCATACTCCTACCTCTTGCATACCCCTCCCTCCCTCCCTATCCCACCCCTCTAGGTGGTCACAAAGCACCTAGCTGATCTCCCTGTGCTCTGCAGAAACTTCCCACTAGCTATCTGTTTTACACTTGGTAGTGTATATATGTCAATACCACTATCTCACTTTGTCCCAGCTTATCCCTCCCCCTCCCCACGTCCTCAAGTTCAGTCTCTATGTCTGCCACTTTATTCCTGGCCTGGCCCTAGGTTCTTCAGAACCATTTTGTTTTTGTTTGTAGATCCCATTTATATGTGTTAGCATATGGTATTTGTTTTTCTCTTCCACTCTATATGACAGACTCTAGGTCCATCCACCTCACTACAAATAACTCAATTTCATTTCTTTTTATGGCTGAGTAATATTCCGTTGTATATATGTGCCACATTTTCTTTACCCATTCATCTGTCGATAGACACTTAGGTTTCATCCTTGACCTGGCCATTGTAAATGAAGGTGCAATGAACATTGTGGTAGATGACTCTTTTTGAATTATGATTTTCTCAGGGTATATGCCCAGTAATGGGATTGTGGGGTCATATGGTAGTTCTATTTTTAGTTATTTAAGGAACCTCCATACTGTTCTCCATAGTGGCTGTATCATTTATATTCCCACCAACAGAGCAAGAGGGTTCCCTTTTCTCCACACCCTCTCCAACATTTATTGTTTGTAGATTATTTTGAGGATGGCCATTCTGACTGCAGTGAGGTGATATCTCATTGTAGTGTTGATTTACATTTCTCTAATAATTAGCATTCTTTCATGTGTTTGTTGGCAATCTGTAAATCCTCTTTGGAGAAATGTCTATTTAGGTCTTCTGCCCATTTTTGGATTGGGTTATTTGGGGTTTTTTGATATTGAGCCACAAGAGCTGCTTATAAAGTTTGGAGATTAAACCTTTGTCAGTTGCTTCATTTGCAAATATTTTCTCCCATTCTGAGGGTTGTCTTTTTGTCTTGTTTATGGTTTCCTTTGCTGTACAAAAGCTTTTAAGTTTCATTAGGTCCCATTTGAATATTTTTGTTTTTATATCCATTTCTTTAGGAGGTGGGTCAAAAGGGATCTTGCTGTGATTCATGTTGTAGAGTGTTCTGCCTATGTTTTCCTTGAAGAGTTTTATAGTGTCTGGCCTTACATTTCGGTCTTAGGGAGTGTTCTAATTCATTCTTTTACATGTAGCTGGCCAGTTTTCCCAGCACAACTTATTGAAGAGGCTGTCTTTTCTCTATTGTATATTCTTGTCTCCTTTATCAAAGATAAGGTGACCATATGTGCATGGGTTTATATCTGGGCATTCTATCCTGTTCCACTGATCTATATTTCTGTTCTTGTGCCAGTACCATACTGTCTTGATTACTGTAGCTTTGTAGTATACTCTGAAGTCAGGGAGTCTGATTCCTCCAGTTCCATATTTCTTTCTCAAAATTGCTTTTGTTATTCGGGGTGTTTTGTGTTTCCATACAAATTGTGAAATATATTGTTCTAGTTCTGTAAAAAATGCCAGTGGTAGTTTGAGAGGGATTGCATTGAATCTGTAGATTGCTTTGGGTAGTATAGTCATTTTCACAATGTTGATTCTTCCATTTCAAGAACATGGTATATCTCTCCATCTGTTTGTATCATCTTTAATAAGTTTCATCAGTGTCTTATAGTTTTCTGCTTACAGGTCTTTTGTCTCCTTAAGTAGGTTTATTCCTAGGTATTTTATTCTTTCTGTTGCAATGGTAAATGGGAGTGTTTCCTTAATTTCTTTCAGATTTTTCATCATTAGTGTATAGGAATGCAAGAGATTTCTGTGCATTAATTTTGTATCCTGCCACTTTACCAAATTCATTGATTAGCTCTAGTAGTTTTCTGGTAGCATCTTTAGGATTCTATATGTATAGTATCATGTCATCTGCAAACAGTGACAACTTTATGTCTTCTTTTCCAATTTGGGTTCCTTTTATTTCTCTTTCTTCTCTGATTGCTGTGGCTGAAACTTCCAAAGCTATGTTAAATAAAAGTAGTGAGAGTGGGAAACCTTGTCTTGTTCCTGATCATAGTGGACATGGTTTCAGTTTTTCACCATTGAGAATGATGTTGGTTGTGGGTTTGTCATATATGGCCTTTATTATGTTGAGTAAATTCCCTCTATGCCTACTTTCTGGAGGGTTTTTATCATAAATTGGTGTTGAATTTTGTCAAAAGCTTTTTCTGCATCTATTGAGATGCTCATATGGCTTTTCTGCTTCAATTTGTTAATATGGTGTATCACATTGGTTGATTTGTGTATATTGAAGAATCCTTGCATTCCTGGGATAAACCCCACTTGATCATGGTGTATGATCCTTTTAATGTGCTGTTGGATTCTGTTTGCTAGTATTTTATTGAGGATTTTTGCATGTATGTTCATCTGTGATATTGGCCTGTAGTTTTCTTTTTTTGTGACGTCTTTGTCTGGTTTTGGTCTCTGGGTGATGGTGGCCTCATAGAATGGGTTTGGGAGTGTTCCTCCCTCTCCTATATTTTGGAAGAGTTTGAGAAGGATAGGTGTTAGCTCTTCACTATATGTTTGATAGAGTTAGCCTGTGAAGCCATCTGGTCCTTGTCTTTGGTTTGTTGGAAGATTTGTAATCACAGTCTCAATTTCAGTGCTTGTGATTAGTCTGTTTATATTTTCTATTTCTTCCTGGTTCAGTCTCAGAATGTTTTGCTCTTCTAAGAATTTGTCCATTTCTTCCAGGTTTTCCGTTTTACTGGCATATAGTTGCTTGTAGTAATCTCTCATGATCCTTTGTATTTCTGCAGTGTCACTTGATACTTCTCTTTTTCCATTTCTAATTCTATGGATTTGAGTCCTCTCCCTTTCCTCCTTGCTGAGTCTGGCTAATGGTTTATCAATTTTGTTTATCTTCTCAAAGAACAAGCTTTTAGTTTTATTGATCTTTGCTATTTTTTTCTTCATTTATTTTTCATTTATTTCTGATCTGATCTTTATGATTTCTTTCCTTCTGTTAACTTTGAGGCTTTTTTGTTCTTCTTTCTCTAAATGCTTTAGGTTTAGGGTTAGGTTGTTTACTTGAGATGTTTCTTGTTTCTTGAGGCAGGATTGTATTGATATAAACTTTCCTCTTAGAACTACTTTTTCTGTTTCTCATAGATTTTGGCTTGTGATGGTTTCATTGTCATTTGTTTCTAGGTATTGTTTGATTTCTTCTTTGATTTCTTCAGTGATCATTGGTTATTAAGTAGTGTATTTTTTAGCCTCCATGTGTTTTTATTTTTAACATATTTTTTCCTGGAATTGATATCTAGTCTCATAGTGTTGTGGTCCTAAAAGGTACTTGATATGCTTTCAATTTTCTTAAATTTACCAAGGCTTTATTTGTGACCCACGATATGATCTATCCTGGAGAATGTTCCATGAGCACTTGAGGAGAAAGTTTATTCTGTTGTTTATGCATGGAATGTCTTATAAATATCAATTAAGTCCCTCTTCTTTAATGTATCAGTTAAAGTTTGTGTTTCCTTATTTATTTTCATTTTGGATATTCTGTCCATTGTTGAAAGTGGGGTGTTAAAGTCCCCTACTATGATTGTGTTATATTGATTTTCCCTTTTATGGCTGTTAGCATTTGCCTTATGTATTAAGGTGCTCCTCTGCTGGGTGCATAAATATATACAATTGTTATATCTTCACCTTGGATTGATCCCTTGTTCATTATGTAGTGTCCTTCTTTGTCTCTTGTAATAGTCTTTGTTTTAAAGTCTATTTTGTCTGATATGAGAATTGCTACTCCAGCTTTCTTTTGGTTTCCATTTGCATGGAATATCTTTTTCCATCCCCTCACTTTCAGTCTGTATGTGTCCCTAGGTCTGAAATGGGTCTCTTGTAGACAGCATATATACGAGTCTTGCTTTTCTATCCATTCAGCTACTCTATGTCTTTTGGTTGGAGACTTTAACCCATTTACATTTAAGGTAATTATTGATATGTATGTTCCTACTACCATTTTCTTAATTGTTTTGGGTTCGTTATTGTAGGTTTTTTCCTTCTCTTGTGTTTCCTGCTTAGAGAAGTTCCTTTAGCATTTGTTGTAAGGCTGGTTTTGTGGTGCTGAATTCTCTTAGCTTTTGCTTGTCTTTAAATTGTCTAATTTCTCTATCAAATCTGAATGAGATCATTGCTGGATAGAGTAATCTTGGTTGTAGGATTTTTCCCTTTCATCACTTTAAATGTGTCCTGCCACTCCCTTCTGGCTTGCAGAGTTTCTGCTGAAAGATCAGCTGTTGACCTTATGGGGATTCTCTTGTATGTTTTTTGTTGTTTTTCCCTTGCTGCTTTTAATATTTTTTCTTTGTATTTAATTTTTGAAAGTTTGATTAATATGCATCTTGGCATGTTTCTCCTTGGATTTATCCTGTATTGGACTCTCTGTGCTTCCTGGACTTGATTAACCCTTTCCTTTCCCATATTAGGGAATTTTTCAACCATAATCTCTTCAAATATTTTCTCTGTCCCTTTCTTTTTCTCTTCTTCTTCTGGGACCCCTATAATTCGAATGTTGGTGTGTTTAATGTTGTCCCAGAGTTCTCTGAGACTGTCCCCAATTTTTTCATTCTTTTTTCTTTATTCTGCTCTGCAGTAGTTATTTCCACTATCTGTCTTCCAGGTCACTTATCCGTTCTTCTGCCTCAGTTATTCTGCTATTGATTCTTTCTAGAGAATTTTTAATTTCATTTATTGTGCTGTTCATCATTGTTTGTTTGCTCTTTAGTTCTTCTAGTTCCTTGTTAAATGTTTCTTGTATTTTCTGCATTCTATTTTCAAGATTTTGGATAATCTTTACTATCATTACTCTGAATTCTTTTTCAGGTAGACCGCCTATTTACTCTTCATTTGTTTGGTGTGGTGGGGTTTTACCTTGCTCCTTCATCTGCTGTGTGATTCCCTGTCTTCTCATTTTACTTCACTTACTGTGTTTGCGGTCTCCTTTTTGCAGGCTACAAGTTCGTAGTTCCCATTTTTTATGGTGTCTGCCCCCAGTGGGTGCTGCTGGTTCAATGGGTTGTGTAGGCTTCCTGGTGGTGGGGACTGGTGCCTGTGTTCTAGTGGATGAGGCTGGACTTGTCTTTCTGTTGTGCAGGACCACGTCTGGTGGTGTGTTTTGGGGTGTCTGTGACCTTATTATGATTTTAGGCAGCCTCTCTGCTAATGGGTAGGCTTGTGTTCCTGTCTTGCTAGTTGTTTGGCCTAGGGTGTCCAGCATTGTAGCTTGCTGGTTGTTGATTGGAGCTGGGTCTTATTGTTGAGATGGAGATGTATGGGAGAGCTTTTGTCGTTTGATATTATGTAGAGCCAGGAGGTCTCTGGTGGACCAATGTCCTGCACTCAGCTTTCCCACCTCAGAGGCACTGACCTGACAACCAGCCTGAGCACCAGAACACTGTGAGCCACATGGCTCAGAAGAAAAGGGAGAAAAAAAGAAAGAAAGAAAGAAAGAAAGAAAGAAAGAAAGAAAGAAAGAAGATAGATAGATGAAAGAAAAGAAAAGAAAGTTATTAAAATAAAAAATAATTATTAATAATTTAAAATTTTTTAAAGTAATTTAATAAAATGAAAGAAAGAAGAGAGCAACCAAACCAAAAAACAAATCCACCAATGATAAAAAGTGCTAAAAAGTATACTTAAAAAAAAAAAAAAGGGACAGATAGAACCCTAGGACAAATGTTAAGAGCAAAGCTATACAGACAAAATCACACAAAGAACCATACACATACACACTCACAAAATAGAAAAAATGGGAAAAAAATGTATATATCTTTGCTTCCAAAGTCCACCACCTCTATTTGGGATGATTCATTGTCTATTCAGGTATTCCACAGATGCAGGGTACATCAAGTTGATTGTGGAGATTTAATCCGCTGCTCCTGAGGCTGCTGGGAGAGATTTCCCTTTCTCTTCTTTGTTCGCACAGCTCCTTGGGTTCAGCTTTTGATTTGGCCCCACCTCTGCATGTAGATCGCCTGAGGACGTCTGTTCCCGCCCAGACAGGACGGAGTTAAAGGAGCAGCTGATTAGGGGGCTTTGACTCACCCGGCCAGGTGGAAGGAGGGGTATGGAATGTGGGGCGAGCCTGCGCCGGCAGAGGTCTTCTGCCAGCATTCAGTAGGTGTTCTGTAGGGGTTGTTCCACATGTAGATGCATTTCTGATACATTTGTGTGGAGGAAGGTGATCTCCACATCGTCTTACTCTTCTGCCCATTCTTCATTATTATCATTATTGTTATGTATCCCTGTCTTAATTTGTCTATGATGAAAACATTTCATACCACCAATTTTTGTTGTTTTTCAGTGTAAAAGTGTTTTTATTTTATTCTTTTTATTATTTTATTGTTAGTGATAATTTATTGAGTAAAAAGGAAAAATGTTCCCTTGTAAATAATTTGTAATCATAAAAGCTGGGTTTGAAAATGGCATTGGTACAGATATTTTATCAATCTCTTATCCTCACTTCTAATGTTCAGAAATGAAATGGAAACACAGGGGACAAAGGACAAAGCCACTTTATTAATTTCTGGGAAATATTCTAATAGATTTTGATGGAATTCATAGCTCAGTTCAAAATGCATAACCAGGACCTCCAGTGTCTTTAACTTGAAATTAAGAATGCCAGCTCTGTAGAACAGGCTGACCTCAAGTAACCAGTAAGTCCCACACAGAGATGCTAGAAGAGAGTAATAGATTGAAGCTTCTTCAGAGTGGCAAATCTTGGTAGCATCTATTGCAGATGGTAGAACAACCAAACATATTACATATACTTAGGAAGTAGCATGAAAGACTAGAGGGTGGATTCTAACTTTAAGACATATTTAAACCACCCACTTATTAAAATGGCTGCCAATGAAATACCTTAGCTCCAAAAAGGCTGTCTCTTCAGTAATTTTAAATGTATAATCTATACAATACCTTAGATTGCATATTCATGCTAATGAAGTTAATTATCAACTGACTATTATTGCCTACTTCTATACAAATCACAGCTGTTTCTACATGACTCTCTTGAATCCTAGATCTTATCCTGATTTATAACTCAAACTTCACCAGTGTCTTTCTAAAAAAACTTTCCCTTCATGTGCACATCTATCATCAACAGCAAATCAACAATTCATTAAACGCCTGTGAGACCCAAGCACTGTTTTAAGTACTTAAAATTATCCTTTGAAAAAAGAGCAATAATAACTAAAAACAAGTAAGCATCAAATATTTTTGCCTTCATGTAGTTTATGTTCTTGTAAGGGGAGATAGAGAAAATGGTCATTTGAGCTGAGAATTGAAGGAAGCAATAGAGGTAGCCATTGGTGTAGCTGGTGAAGGGCATTCCAGGTAATTGTTCAAAGATTAGACACAACCACAGTAGTAGGGCCAACTATCATGGCTGGAACAGAGTGAAAGAGATGGAGAATAGTTGTGGATTAGGTTAGTGAGATGAGTAACTTCTAATCAATTACCATACCCTGTTGATTCACCTTTCTAAATATTTATTATACATATTCTCTCTCTCACATCTCTATTGACACTATTCTACATAAATCCCCATCATCTTTCGGTTGAATTATTACAATTGTATACTTATGTTACTCAAGCTTTAATGTAATGATATCTTCCATGGGAAACCTGCTAGAGCTCTTTAAATGTGGAAATTTGAGTAAAACATTCTAACTTCCATAATTCTAATCTTAGTCCCCTAATTTGATCTGTCAAATGTAGGTAGAAAATTCCTGCAAACAAGCCAATCTGACTTATAGTAACGTCACTCCTGAGAAAGGTCTTCAAAGCTACATAAAATGGCCTTGCCCTCCTTCTTGCAGCCCTCTTCTGTTGTTCAAGCTGTTCCTCCTTTTTCTCACCACCTTCTGCCACTCTCGTCTTTCCATGTTGTACATTCCCTCATCTCTTTCCTATCCTCAAGCATTCATTTACATCATTCCCTCTGTTGAATGTCCTTTGTGCTACATTCTATTCATCTTTTGGGGCAGTGCTTAGAAGGTCACTTACTGAAGATAGTTCCTTTGATTCCTTCTTTTATTTTGGCAATCTAAATTAGGTATACCCTTGTTATTTCTTCTCAGAACACATGTTGTCCTTCTCCATATTCCATTACCAGAATTTGTAATTTTACATTTATTTTTATATATGCAGTAACTCTACTTTAAATATGTGCATCTTGAGGACACATCTATTTTGCTTACCCTTTGCATTCCAGAGCCTAACATGGTACTCATCATGGAGTAAGTTCTCAATGAAAATTTGTTCAAATAATATTAATATATTGCTAATGACATTTATTTCCTGATTACCTAAATATGGAGTAAGCAATGAGTCAGATATATATACAGATAAAAATTTTATGAATCATATATCATAGTGTTCTTTGTAAATTGTAAAATTCAGATTAAGACCCTTAATATGACCCCCAAAATCACAAAGTTGTAAAGTTTAGATACAGGTGGAAACCAAGAATGCCAAATTCTGTGCCTTTTCCTCACATTTCTCTGTCATCCTCTAAAACCAGAATTCTTTTATTTTGAAGGGAATGTATGGGGTTGTATTAATGCCAAAATTAGTAGAAAATGAAGCAATCATTTTAGGAGTAGCATTTGACACTATTGTTGGTGCTTGATTTCACGCTGAAATATTAGCTTCTTAGCTCTGTTCAAGATTTAAAATGTGTGAGTTCTCCGGGTATCTGCCAAGAGATGCACATTACAGAAACCACTAAGAAGCTCTTGTAAATAATCAAGTTACATTAAGCTTTATTGGTTTCCTTAGTAACATACCTATTGCTGACACTGACAACCTAGAGACAAGCTGCTTCTCCTAAAAATGATATGATATTTCATGGCTTTCAAAACCTTGCTGGCTCCCTTGATTGCAAAACTTTCCAAGACTTATTGAATACTGACAGTTAATACTATTGCACCTTCCTAAAATGTACACCACCTTATTCATCTTGCTCCCTCTAAGAGATCACTGTGCTTCTCTTTATAAATAAATGTACTTCCATATATTAAAATTGGAAGGTTTTTTTTTAACATGATTATTTTTAAGAATTCTATTTATATTTTCTAAAAGCTAATAATGGAGAGTTTGTTCTTTGTAGATTGATGATTTTATCATTGACATAATATTTTTTCTATTGAAAAAAGACATTCAAAACTCCTATCTTGGGCTTCCCTGGTGGTGCAGTGGTTAAGAATCTGCCTGCCGATGTAGGGGATGCAGGTTCGAGCCCTGGTCCGGGAAGATCCCACATGCTGCGGAGCGGCTGGGCCCGTGAGCCATGGCTGCTGAGCCTGTGCGTCTGGAGCCTGTGCGCCGCAACGGGAGAGGCCACAACAAGTGAGAGGCCCGCGTACCGCAAAACAAACAAACAAACAAACAAACAAAACTCCTATCTTACAGCCTTCTTTTGTTAGATTTGCAGCGATATCTTTACCTCACTTTTTTTGCTCTTTATTTCATTAAGCTATTGGATCATTTTAACCTTTATTTCATCAGTTTTAACTATAAAGTTATTGGCATTTTAAATGAAATAGTTTGTTATTACTTTTATGTTGATTCTACTTAAATCCCACAGTTTAGAGTGTTTTAATATATACAAAGTCCCACAAGTCATATATATTTCTGTAAAGGTACTTTAGGCATCTTGATTAAGTTGAGAGCATTCCAAAGCCTTTGTTCTCATAATGTGTCTCAGAGGATGCTCTTTGATGAACTTCTTTGGGGAAAGGAGTGTTCTGAAAAGTTGCCTGAGAGCATGATGATTGAGGGGTTATAAAATGTGATGAAATTCCATACCATATGCTTCTTGTAGTTTGAAATGATTTTTAAGTCTTCAGATTTGAAAGAATATTGACTTAACTTTCAACATTCTTTAGGTATTCAAACCCACCTTATTCATGTGTAGATGCCTTGCCCTCCTGTCAGAGTACCTGAACTGGATTCCTCCACGTATTTTTAGCACCTACTTAAGTCAGAATAAGACAAAGAATGGCTAGGAATCAAAAAATAGTGTTCTATTGTAAATTACTTAGAGGGGATGTACGTTTTCATCTGTGACAATCACAGTCATCTCTACTTATCCTGGTTTGTGCCTTAGGCTGACTACAAGGAAAGGAGTGAGATGTGAACCTTGTCAATTTTGGTGATAAGACCTTCTTACCTGGTTCCCCATCTTGGGCATTATAATCTTTAATGCAATAGTTAGGCAGAATCCAACTAGTCCAAATAGCTATTTGTAACAAGGCTAAGAATTTAAAGCCAAATTAAGCAATTCTCAAGAGATGCTTAATTACTCGCAGGTGATGTTGCCAGGCAACAACTTCACCTTCTGATTCTGCTGCTTCACGTAAGTGTGGTACTCTGTTCTATTGTTACTGAATGTTAAAAGAGATGGAGAAGTTCAGTATAAAGAATTTATTTTAAACCAGGTGAAAATAGAAAGTTA
>NW_006799724.1:1305277-1338457 GCF_000442215.2 Lipotes vexillifer
TATCTGCAAGCATGGTTTTAAACTTTTTTTCCTGGTATGATAAATTAGTTTTAGTGAATAGAAATTTAAGATGGAGTTTCAGTAAGAACAGAAAAATTATTTGAAGAAAAAGTGTTATATTTGAAGTCATAAATTTTTTAGAGCTGATGTGCTGGGCGACAGGATCAATGAGATGTGCCATTGGACAGACCCAGGAGTTCCCACAGTTGCAGGTCCCTGCTGTTTCAATAGAATTGCCAAGGACAACAACTCCTAAAGATATTACTTAAAACTTTCTAAAATTGAATTACTGTTCCCACATTGCCTTTAATTTGCAAATGCTAGTTCTTGGCCTTTGATTTAGGACCTTGAAGTTTTCCTGATAAGAATTTGCTGTTTCTTGTTGAACTATTAATAATTTACCCATGGCCATGGCTCTGATGTTGTTTTATAGGCTATATAAAGTTGCAATACCATTTCTAAGCTGTTTTAGCATGTCATTTCACAAACCAGCTTTCCATTTTCCCAGGTCTTCAAGCGAGTTACAATTCACATGGATACTGTTCTTTGAAGTGGCCTGGATGGCACGGGCTTCCCCATATATTTGATATCAAGGGATAGCTCCATCTTCATGTGCCACTAGTTGATAACTGCACTCGAATCCATTCCTATATTCCTTCCCATAGGACAGCTAGATCAGTGAATATTAAGGTGAGCATTGCATATTATACATATGATTCAACTATGTTTTGTGTCAGTAAAATTCATAAATTATCAATATTAATACAATCATTCACTTATTCAGTGACTCAACGAATACTAATTGTCTACTGAGTGCCAAACACCATTCCATGAAGTTTCTTAACAGATGAGTACTAATTTGCCTTTAAGCAGTATGCCTTGGAAGGGAATGTTCCTACCCATTTCCTGTTGATCTTCAGATTCTTTGCTCCTTAGCCAAGATATAACATTATTTTTCTGTGCTAATCAAAGCAAAATGGTAAACTAATGTATAGAAGACTCTCTCTAAATTTTTAATTAATGGACTTGCCAGATTATCCAATGTCCCGTTTTTATTGTAAAATGGTCTGTGCCATGTCCATTGTACACTAAAGATTTATGGCTAGTAGTTTACTAGATGCACACCTACACACATATACACCTACCAATTGAGATAAATATTTATCAAAAATTACAACCTATTTTATTAACAACCTGCTTATACGTATTGCATTTGGTATTAAAATTATATAATAGGATAAAATATACTTAAAAATAAGAATATAAAGGCAAAACACTGGTTATCTTTTCCTATGGAAAAATTTTATGCTCTATAAAGTCATGATTTAACAAAAGTCCAAGAAAGAACTGTTTAACACCCATAAAAGACAAACAAATCATAACCATCTAAAAAGACCCTCTACTAGGATTGTTTCTCAAGTATCTCTGCATCCAAAATCTACATTTAGAAAATAGGAACTGCTAGCTAAGACAATAAACTCTGTGAGATCTATGGTTTTGCTGAGAGTCTTACATTAATGTACTGCATGGTGTACTATTCATTCATAAATTCTTCTATTAGAATTTGAAGTTTAATATCAAGCAGGAAACACTCATTTCTAAACAATTTTCAATTAAGCTGGACTGTAAAAATAACCATCCTGAAAGGATAAAGTTGGTAGAGGGGTACAGTTGGTAGAAAATTATATTTAAGACAATTTTAAGTAGGCTGTTTAATCTGGTTAAAAAAAGAAAACAAATAGTAGTCAAATAAATTTGATAGCCTTACATGGGGGCATTCTTCTCTTAGCTATGCACCATGCATATTACTTGTTATGAAGAATTCTAAAATTAAGAAATCTCTTTAATTTGTTCATAACTTAGCATTCCCCATCACCTTTGACTATTGTTCTTAGCCTTACATAGAAACTAATGATATCCCAAGAACTAGTGACTGTTAAACAGTTTTAGAAATGCTGAGCTACAAAATGCCTTTCGTATGTATCTATGGATTTTAGCAGTTTATGTGAAATTCATCCACATCATTGTGGATTACACACATACCAGGTGTAAATGAAAATCCGTTACTGAAGTGGTGATTTGAAAGTGGCCATATACTATTAAGAACACTCTCTACAAAATGAAAATCTCAAAACATCCAAGATTTCTCTAAGTTCTTACACTGGGCATATACAGCATGGAGGACATATTTTCTTAAAGCCTGATTTTAAATATTGGTCTTATTCTATTCCTGTGTTTTTGGTTTAAAGATTACTGTAAAAGTAGTGGTAAGAATAGAGAAAATACATACACTTTGTATTAGTATTACAGGATCTGAATCTGGGAAATTTTTACTGTAAACCAGTGTGAAAATGAGTTTTTTCCAATAACACAAAATGCTTTAGATAGGATTTAGGATTTTAGAAATAAAGGTAGATGGGGCTTTCCCATGTAAAGCAATAAGAGAAGTATGTAGAGCAGTGTGTTCAGACAGGGATCAACCATGTTCATCAATCTTTTCACCCTTCTCTACATGCAAGTATAATTAATAAATGTAATGTGCATCAGAATAAAAGCATGCCTTTCACACTATAAATATTACATTATTGTTATTCAACAAAGAGAATATAAATATGCCTACTCTTATGTCAAGCAGATCCAGGTTGATGTAAAGTGTTGCCAGAATATGCATACACTTGAACATAACTATATCTGCTGCCACATAATTCATATTCTTAATGCAGAACTTGGCACAGGTGGATTTTTTGTTGGGGGGGTGTCATATCTTACATCCTAGGCAATAGCTTTTTGATGAATAGTATAAAATGAACTACCTTTTGCACTCTGGTGCATCATAAAAGTCCAGGAACAGATAGGCAATATCATCTGCATATACCATGATGTAGATTTTTAAAAATTTATTTGGCAGTAAGCCCAAATAATAGAATCAGTCAGATTAATACACAGATTAAAGCTAATTTTATGCATCCAAGTATACATATATATGTATGAGTATGTGCATATACACATGCACACAGATGCACACATATTCACATTATTTATACTTTGCCTCACATTTAAGATTATAGTTTGGGTAGAAATGTTACAAATGCTATTCTTAGTGGTCTTACCATATGCTGTTAGCACTGCTAATGTAATTAAAGTTACACAAGAAAAGCAATCTATATTGTAAAATCATGTATGTATAAGAAGCCAGGAAAGGTCAAAGAACCTCAGAATTTCAGAAACAGAAGAGGGGACCTGAGTGTAAGGCATTTTAGAGATTTCAGCTAAATAAGTCTATGGATTTAAGCTTCAGTTTTCCATCACTGATACAAATGATTTACTCTATAGGTGCCCATTTCCTTTGACCTTTCCTAATAGATGATTTATTCTCTACTACTTCTTTACCTTTTCATTCCTCATAGGATTATTTTACTCTTAGTTTCTGCTTTTTCATAACTTCAGATTAAAATCATGGTGTCTTCTAGCTCATGTATGTTTTCAGTTTCAACTCCTGCTAATAGTTGATTGAGTTTATATTTCTCATTTCATATTCCTGAGAATGAAAAACCATGATATTCCACCTATATTTGCACAGGGTACAATTCACAATGACCAAACACCCAAATGTAGCTTGGGTTACCTGCTTTTCAGGTGTCCAATCGTCTTTAATGGTAGGATGGGGATCATGTGGCTTGTACAGATGACACCATATGAAGATCAGCAGGTGGAGTGAGACCACAGAGGGCTCTTCATGGGGTGTCAGGATCCATGATTGGCACATGAATGAAAGTCTAATTATGTTCTGCTATAATTATATTTTGAAGTTAATGCTTCGGTTTGTCTATAGTTACTAACTGAAATGTGATGAGTTGCTATGCAAATACACATTGAGTGCTCCTCCGGTGAAATATACTTGCACAGAAAAAAGAATTAAAAGTCTCTGCATATTTTATTATGAGAAATTCTTTTGTTATTGCATTCTATAACATTTAAAATTCTTTATATTTAATACTACTAGATGCAATAGAATGTTTATGTAGTGTGTATGTGTAGGTCAAAGAGTTATAAAACAAATAATACCTGTGTATCTTTTTTTAAAAATTTTATTTATTTATTTATTTATTTATTTTTGGCTGTGTTGGTTCTTCATTTCTGTGCATGGGCTTTCTCTAGTTGCGGCGAGCGGGGGCCACTCTTCATCGCAGTGCATGGGCCTCTCACTGTCGTGGTCTCTCTTGTTGCGGAGCACAAGCTCCAGACGTGCAGGCTCAGTAGTTGTGGCACACGGGCCTAGTTGCTCTGCAGCGTGTGGGATCTTCCCAGACCAGGCCTTGAACCTATGTCTCCTGCATTGGCAGGCAGATTCTCAACCACTGTGCCACCAGGGAAGCCCCTTGTGTATCTTTGAGGTGTTTTTTTTTAAGTACCCCCTTCAAATCTGTCAGCTCTTGTGAGCTCTTATTTGATCTCATTTCCCTCTCTTACCTAAGAGGTGAGCAATATCTTGAGTCCTTAATATTTAATATTTTCTCTTATTTTGTCACAATTCTATCATACACTTTATATATAGACATCATATGTCTGTATATAATATATATAATGTGTATATATAATATACATATAATATATATTATAGATTTTTGTTCTTTGTAAAAATTTTTACAACCACACTACATGTGTATTTTTATACCTTGCTTTTTGCATTTAACATTATGTGTCTGAGATGTATTTATATTATTGCAAGTTGTAGTTTACACATTTCCACTGCTGATATTCCATGGGATGAATAAACTGAGAACTTGATTCATCTATTCTGATATTAATGGACATTTGAATAGGTTTCAGTATTTTGCTATCACGAAGAATTCTGCTATAAATTGTCTTTATATCTTTTCCTGGATATGTGCAAGTTTTTCTCTAGGGTGAAAACCCTGGAGTGGATTGCTAAGTTTTAAGTATACACATTGTAAAACTTACTATATAAAATGAATTTCTTTCTCGAAGTGGTTGTACTAATTTACATTCATGCAAACAGCGTATAAGTCTTCCAGTTTTCTACACAATTGTCAATACTCGATGTTATCAATTTAAAAATTTTTTTGTGTATTTAGTAACTTTGAATGGGTAAAAATAGTATCTCATTTATTTTGTTTGTTTTCATTGTTATTTTTGCATTTATTTGATTACCACTGTGGCTAATAAATTTTAGTTTTTATTTGCCATTAGGGTTTCTCCCTTTTATTAAGTACTTTCTCAGGTCTTTTGCTTATTTTTTCTTCTGAATTTGTCTTTGTTCATATTTGTTTAAAAAAGATTTAATATATACTTACACCAATCCATTTTAAGTTATATATATTTATACATGTTGCCAATAACTCCTTCCCATCTGTGGTTTGTCTTTTCAATATTTTACACAGAACTCTGATGAACATTACCCAGCCAAATTCACTTCTAGCATCCTAAATCATATTTTTTATGAACTTTATATAACTGAAATCAAAGAGTATGAATGGTTTGTGTCTGTTTTGCTAATTGTATTGATAGTGTTGTAAGTAGTAGTAGTTCACTAATTGTCATTGCCCTCTAATATTATATTGCATGAATATACGATCAATTATCCATCCATTCTAATGTTGAAAGATAGTTTTAAATTTGGGGCTATTCAAAATAATGTATCCATGAACATCCATGCACATGTATTTGGGGAAGTTTGTATGTATGTGAGTGTGTGCATTTTTCTGTTAAGTATCTACTTAGGATTATTAATGCTGGGCCACAAGGTATGCATATGCTCAGCTTTATTAGATCTTCCTAAACAATTTGCCAAAACTGTTGTATTAGTTAACACTACCACCAAGCGTGGGAGTTGTTCTAATCCTTGTCAACTCACTAATCTTTCTTTTGCTTTGTGATTTTAATCTGTATTGCCCTGATGCTTGATAATGATAATTCACATTTGGATAGCTTTTTTTTTTTTTTTAACTGAAGCCTGCTGAAGTCCTTTTCCATTTTTCTATTGGGTTGTCTGTTTCTTATTGACTTGCCAAAGTTCTGTTTGAAGCTCTCACTCATCTCACTAATGCTATGTTCATTTTGTTTTTATTCTTTATTCTATGTGTTTTATATTGGATAGTACTTAATTTACCTTTTCAAATTCACTAATCTTTTTTTTGTAATAACAAATATGCCATCAAGCCCATACAGTGAATTTTTCATTTCATATAGTGCAATCTTCATCTCTAGATATTTGATTTAGTTCTTTTCCATATTATCCACATCTCCACTTAATTTTTGAACATATGGAGTAGAGTTATAATCACTTTCAATATCTTTCTCTGTAAATTTTAATATCTGTGTCAGTTTGCAGTTGGTTTAAGATTGACTGATATTTATACTCATTATAGGTAATATTCTCCTGCTTCTTAGCTTGCCTGGTAATTTTTTTTATTATATGCCAGACATTGTGAATTTTACCTGGCTTGGCTCTGGACATTTTTTATTCATGTAAGTATTCTCATCTCTTGTGGTTCTTGTCCATAGTTAAGTTACTTGGAAACAGTTTAATAATGTCAAGTAGTGCTTTTTTTATAAAAAGTGGGACCTAAGTGTGCTCAGTCTAAGGCTAATATTTCTCCACTGCTTATATAAGAGCCCTCTCTATACTCTACCCAATGCTCCAGGAATTCTAAAGTTCTCCATTCTGGTTTGTGGGGACAGGAACTCTCTCTGGCCCTGGGTGAGCACCGGGTACTATTACACTGAATTCTTCTACGTGGACATTTCCCAGTTTCTGGTAGTTTCCTCTCATGTTCGTGCTTACAAGTACTCAACTGAAAACTCAATATGTCTCCTCCAAATGGCAAGTGTTGCTCTGGTGCAGCTCTCTCTACTCTGATTCCCTTCCTATGAACTTTACCCATCTTGGTTCATCTATTTCATCACCTCAGTCCAGGAGTTCACTGGGTTCCATCTGAGTTACCCTCTCTTCTACTTCCTTAGAAGTGGCCTCAAAGCTGTAGGCTAAAGCAATTGTAGCATTCACATGGCATTTTTTCTTTGTTTCTGGTCTCAGAATTACTCTCCTTAGTTGCTTGTTACAGGTTGAATTTTGTACTACAAAAAGATATTTAAGTCCTAACCCTCAGTACATGAGAATGTGATTTTATTTGGCAAAAGGTAAGTGATCAAGTTAAAATGAGGTCTTTAGGGTGTGCCTTAATTTGATATGAATGGTGTTCATATAAAAAGGGGATTTTTGGACATAGACATGTACAGAGGGAAGACATGAAGACACAGGAAAAATGCCCTCTATAAGTCAAGGAACACTTGAGGCTACAAAAAGCTAGGAGACAAACCTGGAACAGTTCTTTCCCTCACAGCGCTCCAAAGGAAAACAACCCTATTGACACCTTGATTTTGAATTTCTGGTCTCCAGAACTTTGAGGCAGCAAAATTCTGTTGTTTAAGCCATCCAGTTTGATGGTTTGTTACAGAAGCCCCAGAAACCTAATACATTGCCGTGTATTGCCTTATGCCCAATGTCTTTAAAATCATCACACACACACACACACACACACACACACACACACACACACACTTTTTGCTTTTTTTCAAGCAGGATCATAAATCTGGTCCTTGTTAATACATACTGACCAGAAGCACAGTACTCTATCTACAAAATTTTAGTTGTGTTCTCTAGCTCTTTATCAATTGTTTTAAACATATTTATCATAATTACTTTAAGGTTTATGTTGGAAAACTCCAATTCCTGAGTCTGTTATTGGCTCTTCATTTTAGGCTTTTTTGGGTTTTCTGCACACCTTTCGTTTTTCACTGTTAAATTTTTTATTTGTTATTTTTAAATTTACAATCCATTTACCTACTAAAATTACCTATCTTCTATTCACTCCCTATGCCTTTATTTTACTATTAAATCCATATATATATGGATTTATATATATATATGTATATATATATATACATATATATATATATATAAAAGCTTTTAATTTGAAAAGACTTTAGATTTACAGAAAAGTTACAAAGATAATATAGTTTCTATATACCCTTCTAGTTTCTCCTATGGTTAGCATTCTATACAGCCATAGTTTGTTTGTCAAAACTAATATATTAACATTGGTATATTACTATCAACTAAAAACTCCAGATTTTGTTTAGACAACAATTTTTTTTAACATCTTTATTGGAGTATAACTGCTTTACAATGATGTGCTAGTTTCTGCTGTATAACAAAGTGAATCAGCTATATGTATACATATATCCCCATATTTCCTCCCTCATCTGTCTCTCTCCTACCATCCCTACACCACCTCTCTAGGTGGTAACAAAGCACTGAACTGATCTCCCTGTGCGATGCAGCTGCTTCCCTCTAGCTATCTATTTCATATTTGGTAGTGTATATATGTCAATGCTGCTCTCTCATTTCATCCCAGCTTACACTTCCCCTCTCCGTGTCATCAAGTCCATATTCTATGTCTGTGTCTTGAACCCTGTCCTGCCTCTATGTTCATCAGAAACTTTTATTTTTTTTTTGGTTTCTATATACATGTGTTAGCATACGGTATTTGTTTTTTTCTCTCTGACTTATTTCACTCTGTATGACAGACTCTAGGTCCATCCACATCACTTAAAATAATTCTGTTTCATTTATTTTCATGGCTGAATAATATTCCATTGTATAAATGTGCCACATCTTTATCCATTCATCTGTTGATGGACACTTAGGTTGCTTCCATGTCCTGGCAATTGTAACTAGTGCTGCAATGAACATTGTGGTACATGACTCTTTTTGAATTATGCTTTTCTCAGGGTATATGCCCCATACTGGAATTTCTGGGTCATATGGCAGTTCTATTTTTAGTTTTTTAAGGAATCTCCACACTGTCCTCTATAATGGCTGTATCAATTTGCATTCCCAACAACAGTGCAGGAGGGTTCCATTTTGTCCACACCCTCTCCAGCATTTATTGTTTGTAGATTTTGATGATGGCCTATCTAACTGGTGTAAGGTGATGCCTCACTATAGTTTTGATTTGCATTTCTCTAATGATTAGTGATGTTGAGCATCCTTTCATGTGTTTGTTGGCAATCTATATATCTACTTGGGAGAAATGTCTATTTAGATCTTCTGCCCATTTTTGGGTTGGGTTTTTTGTTTTATTGATATTGAACTGCATGAGCTGCTTATATATTTTGGAGATTAATCATTTGTCAGTTGCTTCATTTGTAAATATTTTCTCCCATTCTGAGGGTTGTCTTTTCATCTTCTTTATGCTTTCCTTTGCTGTGCAAAAGTTTCATTAAGTCCCATTTGTTTCTTTTTGTTTTTATTTCCATTTCTCTAGGGGGTGGGTCAAAAAGGATCCTTCTGTGATTTATGTCATAGAGTGTTCTGCCTATGTTTTCCTCTAAGAGTTTTATAGTGTCTGGATTTACATTTAGGTCTTTAATCCATTATGAGTTTATTTTTGAGTATGGTGTTAGGAAGTGTTCTAATTTCATTCTTTTAGATGTAGCTGTCCTGTCTTCCTCGCATCATTTGTTGAAGAGGCTGTCTTTCCTCCATTGTATATTTTTGTCTCCTTTATCAATGATAAGGTGACCATATGTGCATGGGTTTATCTCTGGGCTTTCTATTCTGTTCCATTGATCTATATCTCTCTTTTTATGCCAGTACCATACTGTCTTGATTACTGTAGCTTTGTAGTGTAGTCTGAAGTCAGGGAGTCTGATTCCTCCAGCTCCATATTTCTTTCTCAGGATTGCTTTACCTATTCAGGGTCTTTTGTGTTTCCATATAAATTGTGAAATTTTTTGTTCTAGTTCTGTGAAAAATGCCATTGGTAGTTTGATAGGAATTGTATTGAATCTGTAGATTGCTTTGGGTAGTATAGTCATTTTCACAAAGTTGACTCTTCCAATTTAAGAACATGGTATATCTCTCCACCTGTTTGTATCATCTTTAATTACTTTCTTCAGTGTCTTATGGTTTTCTGCGTATAGGTTTTTTGTCTCCTTAGGTAAGTTTATTCCTAGGTATTTTATTCTTTTTGTTGCAGTGGTAAATGGGAGTGTTTCCTTAATTTCTCTTTCATATTTTTCATCATTAATGTATAGGAATGCAAGAGATTTCTGTGCATTAATTTTGTATCCTGCTAACTTACCAAATTCATTGATTAGTACTAGTAGTTTTCTAGTAGCATCTTTAGCATTCTCTACATATAGTATCATGACATCTGCAAAGAGTGACAGCTTTACTTCTTCTTTTCAGATTTGGATTCCTTTTATTTCTATTTCCTCTCTGATTGCTGTGTCTAAAACTTCCTAAACTATGTTGAATAATAGTGGTGATAGTGGGCATCCTTGTATTGTTCCTGATTTTAGAGGAAATGGTTTCAATTTTTCACCATTGAGAATGATGTTGGCTGTGGGTTTGTCATATATGACCTTTATTATGTTGAGGTAAGTTCTCTCTATGTCTACTTTCTGAAGAGTTTTTATCATAAATGGGTGTTGAATTTTGTCAAAAGCTTTTTCTGCATCTGTTGAGATTATCATATGGTTTTTATCTTTCAGGTTGTTAATATGGTGTATCACATTGATTGATTTGCATATATTGAAGAATCTTTGCATTCCTGGGATAAACTCCACTTGATCATGATGTATGATCTTTTTAATGTGCTGTTGGATTCTGTTTGCTAGTATTTTGTTGAGGATTTTTGCATCTATATTCATCAGTGATATTGGTCTGTAATTTTCTTGTTTTGTAGTATCTTTGTCTCGTTTTGGTATCAGGGTGATAGTGGCCTCATAGAATGAGTCTGGGAGTGTTCCTTCATCTGCAATTTTTTGGAAGAGTTTGAGAAGGATGGGGGTTAGCTCTTCTCTAAATGTTTGATAGAATTCGCCTGTGAAGCCATCTGGTCCTGGACTTTTGTTTGTTAGAAGATCTTTAATCACAGTTTCAATATCAGTGCCTGTGGTTGGTCTCCTTATATTTTGTATTTCTTCCTGGTTCAGTCTCGGAAGGCTGTGCTTTTCTAAGATTTTGTGTATTTCTTCCAGGTTGTCAATTTTATTGGCATATAGTTGCTTGTAGTAATCCCTCATGACTCTTTGTATTTCTGCAGTGTCTGTTGTTGCTTCTCCTTTTTCATTTCCAATTCTGTTGATGTGAGTCTTCTCCATTTTTTTCTTGATGAGTCTGGCTTGGCTAGTGGTTTATCCATCTTGTTTATCTTCTCAAAGAACTAGTTTTTAGTTTTATTGATGTTTGCTATTGTTTCCTTCATTTCTTTTTCATTTACTTCTGATATGATCTTTATGATTTCTTTCCTTCTGCTAACTTTCAGGGTTTTTTTCCTAATTGCTTGAGGTTTAAGGTTACATTGTTTATTTGAGATTTTTCTTGTTTCTTGAGATAGGATTGTACTGCTATATACTTCCCTCTTTGAACTGCTTTTGCTGCATCACATAGGCTTTGGGTCATGGTGTTTTCACCATGTATTCACTAGGTATTTTTTGATTTCCTCTTTGATTTCTTCAGTGATGTCTTGGTTATTTAGTAGTGTACTGTTTAGCCTCCATGTGTTTGTAATTTTTACAATTTTTTTCCTGTTGTTGATATCTAGTCTCCTAGTATTGTTGTCAGAAAAGAACTTGATATGATTACAATTTTCTTAAATTTACCAATGCTTGATATGTGACCCAAGATAGCTATCCTGGAGAATGTTCCATGAGCACTTGAGAAGAAAGTGTATTCTGTTGTTTTGGGATGGAATGTCCTATAAATATCAATTAAGTCCATCTTGTTTAATGTGCAATTTAAAGCTTGTGTTTCCTTATTTCATTTATTGTGTTGTTCATCATTTGTTTGTTTGCTTTTAGTTCTTCTAGATTCTTGTTAAATGTTTCTTGTATTTTCTCCATTCTATTTTCAAGATTTTGGATCATCTTTACTATCATTACTCTGAATTTTTTTTCAGGTAGACTGCCTATTTCCTCTTCATTTGTTTGGTGTGGTGGGTTTTTACCTTGCTCCTTCATCTGCTGCATATTTCTCTGTCTTCTCAGGTTGCTTAACTTACTGTGTTTGGGGTGTCCTTTTTGCAGGCTGCAGGTTTGTAATTCCTGTTGTTTATTGGTGTCTGTCCCAGTGGGTAAGGTTGGTTCAGTGGCTTGTGTAGGCTTCCTGGTGGAGGGGACTGGGGCCTGTGTTCTGGTGGGTGGGGCTGGATCTTGTCTTTCTTCTGGACAGGGCTGCATCAGATGGTGTTTCTTGGGGTGCCTGTGAACTTAGTATGATTGAAGGCAGCCTCCCTGCTAATGGATGGTGTTGAGTTCCTGTCTTGCTAGTTGTTTGGCATGGTGCTTCCAGCACTGGAGCTTGCTGGCGTTGAGTGGAGCTGGGTCTTAGTGTTGAGATGGAGATCTCTGGGAGAGATCACCAATTGATATTACATGGGGCAGGGAAGTCTCTGGTGGTCCGATATCCTGAACTCGGCTCTCTCACCTCAGAGACTCATGCCTGACAACAGGCCGGAGCACCAAGACCCTGTCAGCCACATCCTCAGAAGAAAAGGGAGAAAAAAAAAGAAAGAAAAAATAATAAATAAATAAATAATTTTTAAAAATATTAAAATAAAAAAATAAAAAATTATTTTAAAAAGGGCAACCAAAACAAACAAATCCACAAATGGCATTAAGTGCTAAAAAGTATACTATGATAAACATAAAAATCAGAAACAAGTCAGTCGCATACAGCAAACCCTAAGTCTACAGTGCTCCCAAAGTTCACTGCCTCAATTTTGGGTTGATTCATTGTCTATTCAGGTATTCCACAGATGCAGGGTACCTCAAGTTGATTGTGGCGGTTTAATTTACTGCTCCTGAGTCTGCACGGAGAAAGTTTCCTTTCTCTTCTTTGTTTGCACAGCTCCTGGGCTTCAGCTTTGGTTTTAGCCCCACTTTTGCGTGCAGGTTTCTCTCAGGCTTCTGTTCCCTCCCAGACAGTACAGGTTTAAGGTGCGGCTGATTAGGGGGCTCTGGCTCACTCATGCAAGGGGGGAGGGATGGGTATGGTAGCTATAATTGGAATGCGGGGCAAGCCTGTGATGGCATAGCCCAGTGTGACATTGCAACAGCCTGAGATGTGCCATGTGTTCTCCCAAGGAAGTTGTCCCTGGATCACAGGACCCTGGCAGTGGTGGGCTGCACAGGCTCCTGGGAAGGGGGGGCAGGAAGTGACCTGTGCTTGCACACAGTATTCTTGGTGGCCGCAGCAGCAGCATTAGAGTTTCATGCCCGTCTCTGGGGTCCAAGCTGATAGCTGTGGCTTGTGCCTGTCTCTGGAGATCCTTTAGGCAATGCTCTGCCTTTTGTGGGAAGACAGGGAAGGAATCCCCTCTCCTTGCGCACCCAGAAACAATGGTTTCTTGCCTCTTAGGCAGGTCCAGACTTTTTCTTGGACTCCCTCCTTGCTAGCTATGGCACACTAGCCCCCTTCAGGCTCCCTTCACCCAGCCAACCCCAGTCCTCTCCCTGGGATCTGAACTCCAAAGCCCGAGCCTCAGCTCCCAGCCACCTCCCAGACTGGTGGGTGAGCAGACAAGCCTCTCGGGCTGGTGAGTGCTGGTCGACACCCACCTCTATGCAGGAGTCTCTCCGCGTTGCTCTCTGAACCCCTGTTGCTGCACTCTCCTCCATGCCTCCGAAGTTTTCCCTCCACCCACCCACCATCTACACCCATGAAAGGGCTTCCTAATGTGTGGAAACTTTTCCTCCTTCACGGCTCCCTCCCAGAGATGCAGGTCTTGTTCCTATTTTTTGTCTCTTTTTTCTTTTTTCTTTTGGCCTACCCAGGTATGTGGGATTTTCTTGCCTTTTGGGAAGTCTGAAGTCTTCTGCCAGCATTGAGTAGGTATTCTGTAGGGGTTGTTCCACATGTAGATGTATTTTTGATGTATTTGTGGGGAGGAAGGTGATCTCTACATCTTACTCCCCCGCTGTGTTGAAAGTCCACCTTTTTTTTCCCACTAATGTCCTTTTTTGTTCCAGGATCTGATCCAGGCTTCTGTTTTATATTTAACATATATAAATTTTAATAGCTATTTTAAAGTCCATCTCTGCTTATTCCCATATCTGTGACATTCCTCAATCAATTTCTGTTGACTCATTTTTCTTATTATTAGCCACAAGATCCTACTTTTCCATAAATCTAATACATTTTAAAATCATACCATTATATTATTGATGCCACATTGTAGAATGTAGAATGTTTCTTTCTTTAAAGATTGTTTTTTATTTTCCTCTATAAGTCATCAGCTTACTTGCTACCCAGCATTGATCTATTCCATGCTTGGCTTTAGGCTTCTTTATTGTGGGCCTAGGGTAGCCTTTACTTTAGAGATATTCCTTATTTTTAAAGCATGGCATTTCTTGTCTCTCACACGAAGTCATATTTTTGACATCTTTCCATCCTGGCCATTTGTGACTCCAAATTCTCCTACACTTGTACAACCAACAGCATTTCTGTTTAACATCAAGCAGCTCTCTTCTGCATGGCCTTGCAAATTCTCCCCTGCACATGCACAGTTTAGTATTTGGTCACAGGTCCTACCTGACTTCTTTAATACTTCCCAGGTTTCTTCACTACCTGTCATCTGCTTTCTGTTAACCTGTTTGACTTGAATTCATTTCAACAGCTCTTATCTATTTTCCCCCAACCAGCTACAAACATACATAAGCACGTGTGTGTGTGTGTGTGTGTGTGTGTGTGTATACACACACACACATATATATATATATATACACAATTATGTATATTTGAATACATTATTACTATTATCTTGAACAGATTGTTATCTGTTAGATTGGTTGAGAATAAGAAAAATAAGTTTTTCTTTTACTTTCACTTATTCCTTCTCAGATGTTCTTCCTTTCTTTATGTAGGTCTGAGTTTCTGAACTATATAATTTGTCTTCTCTCTAAAGAACTTATTTTAACATTTCTTGCAAGGCAGATCTCCTGGTAACAAATTCCTTCAGTTTCTGTTTGCTGAGAAAGTATTCATTTTTCCTTCACTTTTGAAAGATAAGTTCATAGGGATTCAGAATTCTAGGTTGGTCTTTTTCTTTTTCTTTTTGTATTTCTCTCCATATTTTAAAAAATTCCTTAGAGGCCGTGTATTCAGATACAACACTACTGGGAATTAGGGCTTCAGTTATGAATTTTGTATGGACACAGTCTGTAACACAAGGTATCCATGAACCTAATGAGACACCATAATGCTGAAGACTTAAAAGTGTAACAGCCTCCTCAGCTTCCAGACACTTTAGTCCCTTTTCCTCTCAAAAAATTAGTAAGATGTGTTCCTATCTCTCTACAACTTACCAAGAAATAGCTAGTTTCATAAAAAAACCTTCTGGCATATTGTAACTTAAAGTCACTTAGATAAATCCTGGGAATTTCAAATAAAGTATTGTCCTGGAGGAGGAAAGAATTTTGGTAAGATTTGTCTTTAAGCCACACCAAGTAAGGAGCTACTTATTTCTCCTCTCTGTGGGCCTTGAAAGAGATGTGTACAATTTACTCAGATTGTTATTTTGGTCTTGCTTTGGTTATTATACAACACAACACCTAAGTCCTACAGAAAAATATGTAAAACACTAATATTATAATAATGCAATCACAAAAGAGAAAAAAATGGACCAGAATCAAGTTGCAAAGGCTATAGCCATAATGAAATTTTAAATGTATTCTTTGAGACCTATTTCTTTTTGTTTAATAAATGTGTTGTTTTTCTCTAGGTTTATACTAATGCATGCTAGTGATAGATTATGAATGCTACCATTCCCTGGCTGAATTTCACTACATTTGTATTTTGATTTACAGAGGCCCACATAAGTTCAGCATTGGGTAGACAATTCAAACTTACTTAAACATAATATTGCATTAATATATTTTTTATTATCAAAATTGAAAAAATTTAATTCTTTATAGGCAGGCAATGTGAATAGTAATCATATAACGCATATGACTCATCTACTATTGATGCACATTTGTTATCCTTAATACCCAGTAGTCTCAGGTGATAACTGGAAAGTGAATTTTTTTTTGGCCTTTCTATATTGAGTTAATGGGTCAAATAGACACAGTTCTCTGGATTTCAAATATTTTAAACAAATTATAATATCTCAGTATTCATTATTTAGCACAGTCTTTAGATATTCCAATGCACCTAGCAATCATTTTGGTTCAATTTTTCCTATTCAAATAATTTGTAGCTTTTTGAGGAAAATTAATCCTAGTAACTGACCATAATAAATTTAGCTTTTAAAAGGTTAACATTTAATGGTTAAAATCTTGATGTAAAAATATTGACTGTTTTTCTTTTCATTTTTTTAAAAAATTTTGTTTATAGCAAAGCAAAGCTAATACATTATTGTGAACCATATTATCAAAGAACAACTCGACCATCTGGTTTTCTAGCAGATGGTAAATATTTAATAAGGGAATGCCCCATACAGTCTCCAGTTATTAAATATAAATGATTACATTTGTTCAATATCCTTCCTGCTTATTCTCAGTGTTCATGTCTCAGCAGTATGCTGTGACGCAGACAAAAACTTTTAATTCTGTTATTTACACGTAAAAATCAGGAAGATGTATTCCAGAGTAAGATAATTTTATTAGCTAAACAAAATGTTAAATGCACAGTGACTTGACTTGGGAATTAGATTATTTTTTTTTAATGCCAAAAACTTGTTTGAATATGATCCATTAGTTAAAATGAACATGGCTAAATTCCAAATTATTTTTTCTTCTGTACTGTCAGTCACCTAATCTGGAACATGCTGACAATGGAGTGACCCATTTTAAGAATGCTCTAGCCTTCTGAACAATAATAAATTATGGTAAGACTTTTCTTAGGGAAAAAAAATGTATGTTGGCATTTAAATCTCCAGTGTAATTAAAACACCATGGATTATCTTACTTTTAAGTTTCATTCTAATAATAAATTGATCAATACTGATAAAACAAGACTTGATCACACTCCCAACTGTGCTGCAGCACTAGAAATAAGATTTTCTCAAGCTCAAATGTCCATAGATTTCTGTCTACTCTCGAAAGATTTAGACATTACATATGCAATTTGGATGTTTTTTATAGTGCATTCAAAGTTATTAAAATATTCTTAACTACCAGGAGCACTGTAGATGATAATCAATGGCAAAGAAAAAAGGTGATAGGGTGACAAGTATATTCAGCAAGTTTATTTCTAATATATTTAGCAAAGTATTATAGGAAGCATGAAAAGATCAAGTTAGGACTTGGCCCTACTAATGACTGGCCTGGGCTTCTTACTGTATCACTGCATGTTTCCTCAGATGAAAAATGATGGAGAAGATTAAGATGACATTTTATGGTTTGTTTCATTTATTCAACAAGTTTTTTAATTTATTTATATTTTCATTGAAATATATTTGACTATATGTAACTTACATATGTAAGTTATGTAAATTTCAGGTTTAAAACGTGTTGATCTGATATAGTTATATATTTTGATATGATTGTTGCTGTAGTGATAGCACCCATATCACCTCACAAAATTATCATATCTTTTTTCAACAAGTATTTTTAAATTGCATGTGTCAATCCAGAACTTGTATATTTCTAGCACAAATTTTTCTAGAAAAATGCTATAAAAATATTCCATCATGGCTAAAAAAGTAGGGTATATTTTTACTTGAGAATGAATAATATGCTTTATGCTATTTTGTACCTTATATACATTTTACCTCGGAAAATGTGTATTTTTATATTTTAGTGCTTCTAATTCAGTGTTACATTTCACGGAAACTACGGATCTTTTCAGAACAACATTTGCAGATTCTAATGTTCTCGAATAGGACCTAAGTAGAACTGTGTCTCATCTCATCTTGTCCATCTCATCTTGTAACCTGACATTTCTGGAAATGTATTCACCATAATAATTTTATTCCTAAATCTAATAAATAGTACTCAAAAAGCATATTCACTGAAGGTGTTTACACATATACTTCGTTTTATTGTGCTTCGCTTTATTGCACTTTAGAGATATTGTGTTTTTCACAAATTGAAAGTTTGTGGCAACCCTGTGTCCAGCGAGTCTGTCAGCACTATTTATCCAATGGCGTTTACTCCTTTAGTTTCTCTGTGTCATCTTTTGGTAATTTTCTCAATATCTCAAATGTTCTCATTACTATTATATTTGCTATTATGATCGGTAATGTTTAATGTTACTGCTACCACTCCTTAAAGGCTCAGAAAACAATTAGCATTTTTTAGCAATAAAGAATTTTTAAATTTAACATCTTTATTGGAGTATAATTGCTTTACAATGTTGTGTTACATTTTGCTGTATAACAAAGTGAATCAGCTACACGTATACATATATCCCCATCTCCCCTCCCTACCACCGTCCCTATCCCACCCCTCTAGGTGGACATGAAGCACTGAGCTGATCTCCCTGTGCTATGCAGCTGCTTCCCACTAGCTATCTATTTTACTTTTGGTAGTGTATATATGTCCATGCCACTCTCTCACTTCGTCTCAGCTTAACCTTCCCCCTTGCCATGTCCTCAAGTCCATTTTCTACATCTGTGTCTTTATTCCTGTCCCACCCCTAGGTTCAGAACCATTTTTCTATTTTTTAGATTCCACATATATGTGTTAGCATATGGTATCTGTTTTGCTCTTTCTGACTTACTTCACTCTGTATGACAGACTCTAGGTCCATCCACCTCACTACAAATAACTCAATTTCGTTTCTTTTTATGGCTGAGTAATATTCCATTGTATATATGTGCCACAGCTTCTATATCCATTCATCTGTCGACAGACACTTAGGTTGCTTCCATGTCCTGGCAATTGTAAATACTGCTAGAATGAACATTGTGGTACATGACTCTTCTTGAATTATAGTTTTCTCAGGGTATATACCCAGTAGTGGGATTTCTGGGTCATATGGTAGTTCTATTTTTAGTCTTTTAACGAACCTCCATACTGTTCTCCATAGTGGCTGTATCAATTTACATTCCCACCAATAGTGCAGGAGGGTTTCCTTTTCTCCACACCCTTTCCAGCATTTATTGTTTGTAGACTTTTTGATTATGGCCATTCTGACTGGTGTGAGGTGATACTTTATTGTAATTTTAATTTGCATTTCTCTAATGATTAGTGACATTGAGCATCCTTTCATGTGTTTATTGGCTATCTGTATATCTTCTTTGAAGAAATGTCTATTTAGATATTCTGCGCATTTTGGGGTTGGTTTGTTTGTTTTATTGATATTGAGCTGCACAAGCTGCTTGTATATTTTGGAGATTAATCCTTCATCAGTTGCTTCATTTGCAAATATTTTCTCCCATTCTGAGGGTTGTCTTTTCTTCTTGTTTATGGTTTCATTTGCTGTGCAAAAGTTTCATTAGGTCCCATTTGCTTCTTTTTGTTTTTATTTCCATTTCTCTAGGAGGTGGGTCAGAAAGGATCTTGCTGTGATTTATGCCAAAGAGTGTTCTTCTAATGTTCTCCTCTAAGAGTTTTATAGTATCTGGCCTTACATTTTGGTCTTTAATCCATTTTGAGTTTATTTTTGTGTATGGTGTTATAAAGTGTTCGAATTTCATTCTTTTCCATGTAGCTGTCCAGTTTTCCCAGCACCACTTATTGAAGAGGCTGTCTTTTCTCCATTGTACATTCTTGCCTCCTTTATCAAAGATAAGGTGACCATATGTGCATGGGTTTATCTCTAGGCTTTTTATCTTCTTCCATTGGTCTACATTTCTGTTTTTGTGTCAGTACCATATAATCCTGATTATGTAGCTTTGTGGTAGAGTCTGAATTCTGGGAGCCTGATTCCTCCAGCTCTGTTTTGCTTCCTCAAGATTGCTTTGGCTATTCGGGGTCTTTTGTGTTTCCATACAAATTGTGAAATTTTTTGTTCTAGTTCTGTAAAAAATGTCATTGGTAGTTTGATAGGGATTGCATTGAATCTGTAGATTGCTTTGGGTAGTACAGTCATTTTCATAATGTTGATTCTTCCAACCCAAAAACATGGTATATCTCCCCATCTCTTTGTATCATCTTTAATTTCTTTCATCAATGTCTTATAGTTTTCTACATACATGTTTTTTTTCTCCTTAGGTAGGTTTATTCCTAGGTATTTTATTCTTTTTGTTGCAATGGTAAATGGAAGTGTTTTCTTAATTTCTCTTCCAGAGTTTTCATCATTAGTGTATAGGAATGCAAGATTTCTGTGCATTAATTTTGTATCCTGCTACTTTACCAAATCCACTGATTAGCTCTAGTAGCTTTCTGGTAGAAATTTTAGGATTCTCTATTTATTGTATCAAGTCATCTGCAAACAGTGAGAGTTTTACTTCTTTTCTGATTTGGACTACTTTTATTTCCTTTTCTACTCTGATTGCTGTGGCTAAAACTTCCAAACAGATATTTATCTTGAATAATAGTAGTGATAGTGGGCAACCTTGTCTTGCTCCTGATCTTAGTGGAAATGGTTTCAATTTTTCACCATTGAGAATGATGTTGGCTGTGGGTTTGTCATATATGGCCTTATTATGTTGAGGTAGGTTCCCTCTATGCCTATTTTCTGGAGACTTTTTATCATAAATGTGTGTTGAATTTTGTCGAAAGCTTTTTCTGCAACTATTGACGTGATCATATGGTCTTTCTCCTTCAATTTGTTAATATGGTATATCACATTGATTGATTTGTGTGTATTGAAGAATCCTTGCATTCCTGGGATAAACCCCACTTGATCATGATGTATGATCCTTTTAATGTGCTGTTGGATTCTGTTTGCTAGTATTTTGTTGAGGATTTTTGCGTCTATGTTCATCAGTGATATTGGCCTGTAGTTTTCTTTGTTTGTGACATCTATGTCTGGTTTTGGTATCAGGGTGGTGGTGGCCTCGTAGAATGACTTTGAGATTATTCCTGCCTCTGCTATATTATAGAAGACTCTGTGAAGGATAGGTGTTAGCTCTTCTCTAAATGTTTGATAGAATTTGCCTGTGAAGTCATCTTGTCTTGGGCTTTTGTTTGTTGGAAGATTTTTAATCACAGTTTAAATTTCAGTGCTTGTGTTTGGTCTGTTTATATTGTCTATTTATTCCTGGTTCAGTCTCAGAGGTTTGTGCTTTTCTAAGAATTTGTCTGTTTCTTCCAGGTATCCATTTTATTGGCATATAGTTACTTGTGGTAATCTCTCATGATCCTTTGTATTTCTACAGTGTCAGTTGTTACTTCTCCTTTTTCATTTCTAATTCTGTTGATTTGAGTCTTCTATTTTTTTTCTTGATAAGTTTGGCTAATGGTTTTTTAATTTTTTTTTCTTCTCAAAGAGCAAGCTTTTAGTTTTATTGATCTTTGCTACTGTTTCCTTCATTTCTTTTACATTTATTTCCAATCTGATCTTTATGGTTTCTTTCTATCTGCTAACTTTGGGTTTTTGTTCTTCTTTCTCTAATTGCTTTAGGTGTAAGCTTACATTGTTTATTTGAGATTTTTCTTGCTTCTTTAGGTAGCATTGTATTGTTATAAATTTCCCTCTTAGAACTGCTTTTGCTGCATCCCATAGGTTTTGGGTCATGATGTTTTCATTGTCATTTGTTTCTAGGTATTTTTTCATTTCCTCTTTGCTTTCTTCAGTGATCTCTTGATTATTTAGTCGTGTATTGTTTAGCCTCCATGTGTTTGTACTTTTTACAGTTTTTTTTTCCTGTAATTGATACCTAATCTTATAGCATTTTGGGTGGAAAAGACACTTGATATGATTTCAATTTTCTTAAATTTACTAAGGCTTGATTTGTAACCTAAGATATGATCTATCCTGAAGAATGTTCCATGAGCACTTGAAGGGAAAGTGTATTTTGTTGTTTTTGGATGGAATGTCCTATAAATATCAGTTAAGTCCGTCTTGTTTAATGTGTCATTTAAAGCTTGTGTTCCCTTATTTATTTTCATTTGGGATGATCTGTCCATTGGTGAAAGTGGGTGATAAAGTCCCCCACTATTATTGTGTTACTGTCGATTTCCCCTTTTATGGCTGTTTGCATTTGTCTTATGTATTTCAATGTTCTAATGTTGGTTGCATAAATATTTACAATTGTTATATCTTCTTCTTGGATTGATCGCTTGATCATTATGTAGTGTTATTCTTGGTCTTTTGCAGTAGTCTTTATTTTAAAGTCGATTTTGTCTGATATGAGTATCGCTACTCCAGCTTTCTTCTGATTTCCATTTGCATGGACTATCTTTCTCCGTCTCCTCACTTTCAGTCTGTATGTGTCCCTAGGTCTGAAATGGTTCTCTTGTAGACATCATATGTATGGGTCTTGTTTTTGTGTCCATTCAGCCAGTCTATGTCTTTTGCTTGGAACATTTAATCCATTTACATTTAAGGTATTTATCAATATGTATGTTCCTATTACCTGTTTCTTAATTGTTTTGTATTTGTTTTTCTATGTCTTTTCCTTCTCTAGTGTTTCCATCCTAGAGAAGTTCCTTTAGCATTTGTTGTAAACCTGGTTTGGTGGTGCTGAATTCTCTTAGCTTTTATTTGTCTGTAAAGTTTTTTTTTTTTTTTTTTATAACATTAAAATATTTTAATAATGGAACCATTTTCTAGAGGTCTTTAATATAATAATAGTTCTGTAACAGCATAGAAATTAGGATACAAATTTTTTTCAATGACAACAATAATAATAAAAACCAAAAACAAGAGAAAACAAGAAATATCAGTAAGTAGAACTGTGCAACACACACTAAAGAGAAATCAAAATTTGTTTTAAGTGGAAACACCAAAAAATAAGAAGGCCAATTCTTTCCAAATTGAATGATAAATTAAATATGCTTCTAATAAAAATCTCAATGATCTTTTGTTCTGGAAATTGTTAAATTTTTGAAACAGTAAACAAAAAATACATTGAGGAAATAGCTAAGAAAAATGTGAAATTTGTCTGTAAAGTTTTTAATATCTCTGTCAAAACTGAATCAGATCCTTGCTGGGTAGAGTAATATTGGTTGTAGTTTTTTCCCTTTCATTTCTTTAAATATGTCCTGCCACTCCCTTCTGGTTTGCACAGTTTCTGCTAAAAGGTCAGCTGTTAACCTTATGGGGATTCCCTTGTGTGTTATTTGTTGTTTCTCCCTTGCTGCTTTTAATATTTTTTCTTGGTATTTAATTTTTGATAGTTTGATTAATATGTGTCTTGGCGTGTTTCTCCTTGTATTTACCCTATATGGGAATCCCTGAGCTTCCTGGAATTGATTATTTCCTTTCCCATGTTATGGAAAGTTTCAATTATAATCTCTTCAAATATTTTCCCCAACAGTTTCCTTTTCTCTTCTTCTGGGACCCCTATTATTCGATTATTGGTATGTTTAATTTTATACAGAGATCTCTGAGACTGTCCTCAATTTTTTTTCATTCACTTTTCTTTATTCTGCTCTGTGGTAGTTATTTCCACTATTTTATCTTCCAGGTCACTTATCTGTCCTTCTGCCTCAGTTATTTTGCTATTGATTCCTTCTAGAGAATTGTTAATTTCGTTTATTGTGTTGTTCATCGTTTGTTTGCTTTTAGTTTTTCTAGGTTCTTTTAAAATGTTTCTTGTATTTTCTCCGTTCTATTTTCAAGACTTTTGATCACCTTTACTATCATTACTCTGAATTATTTTTCAGGTAGACTGCCTATTTCCCCTTAATTTGTTTGGTGTGGTGGGTTTTTATCTTGCTCCTTCATCTGCTGCATATTTCTCTGTCTTCCCATTTTGCTTATCTCATTTTTGGGTTCTCCTTTTCACAGGTTGCATGTTCGTAATTCCTGTCGTTTTTGGTGTCTGCCCCCAGTGGGTAATGTTGGTTCAGTGACTTGTGTAGACTTCCTGGTGGAGGGGGCTGGTGCCTGTGTTCTGGTGGATGGGGCTGGAATTTGTCTTTCTGTTGGGCAGGGCTACATCCAGTGGTGTGTTTTGGGGTGTCTGTGAGCTTAATATGAGTTTTGGTAGTCTGTCTGCTAATAGGTGGCATTGTGTTCCTGTCTTGCTAGTTGTTTGGCATGGTGCATCCAGCACTGGAGCTTGCTGGCCGTTGGGTGGAGCTGGGTCTTAGTGTTGAGATGGAGATCTCTGGGAGAGCTCTCATGGATTGATATTACATGGGGCCTGGAGGTCTCTGGTGGTCCAATGTTCTGAACTTGGCTTTCCCACCTCAGAGGCTCAGGCCTGACACCAGACTGGAGCACCAAGACCCTGTCAGCCACACAGCTCAGAAGAAAAGGGAGAAAAAAAAGAAAGGAAAAGTAATAATAAATCAAAATAAAAAAATAAAATTATTAAAATAAAAAAATAAAGAAAATTATTAAAATAAAAAAGTAATAATAATAAAAAAAGAAGGCAACCTAACCAATAAAGAAATCCACCGATGATAACAAGCCCTAAAACCTATGCTAAGATAAACAGAAAAATCAGAAACAAGTCAATCGCAGACAGCAAACCCCAAGTCTAGAGTTGCTCCCTAACTCCACTGTCTCAATTTTGGGATGATTCATTGTCTATTCAGGTATCCCACAGATGCAGGGTACCTCAAGTTGATTGTGGGGATTTAATCCGCTACTCTTGAGGCTGTAGGGACAGATTTCCCTTTCTCTTCTTTGTTCACACAGCTCCTGGCTTCAGCTTTGGTTTTGGCCCTGCCTCTGAGTGTAGGTCGCCCTCAGGCATCTGTTCCCCAGCAGCTAATTAGGGGGCTCTTGCTCACTCATGCCAGGTGGAGGGAAGGGTATGGTAGCTATAATTGGAATGTGGGGCCGAGCCTGGTGTGACATTGCAACAGCCTGAGGCATGCCATATGTTCTGGTAAAGTTGTCCTTGGATCACAGGACCCTGGCAGTGGTGGGCTGTACAGGCTCCCACGGGGGCAGAGGAGTGTGAATAGTGATCTGTGTTTGCACACAGGATTCTTGGTGGCCACAGCAGCAGCATTAGAGTTTCATGCTTGTCTCTGGGGTCCGAGTGATAGCCACAGCTTGTGCCCATCTCTGGAGCTTGTTAGGCAGTGCTCTGCCTTCTGTGGGCAGACAGGAAAGGAATCCCCTCTCCTCACGCATCCAGAAAAAATGGTCTCTTGCCTCTTAGGCAGGTCCAGACTTTTTCCTGGACTCCCTCCTTGCTAGCTGTGGCACACTAGCCCCCTTCAGGCTGTCTTCACGCAGCCAACCCCAGTCCTCTCTCTGGGATCTGACCTCTGAAGCCTAAGCCTCAGCTCCCAGCCCCCTCCCAGCCTGGCAGGTAAGCAGACAAGCCTCTCAGACTGGTGAGTGCTGGTCAGCACCAATCATCTGTGTGGGAATCTCTCCACTTTGCCCTCTGCAGCCCTGTTGCTGTGCTCTCCTCTGTGGCTCCAAAACATCCTCCCTGCCCACCCCCTGTCTCCACCAGTGAAGGGGCTTCCTAGTGTGTGGAAACTTTTCCTCTTTCTCAGCTCGCTCCCAGAGGTACAGCTCCAGTCCCTATTCTTTTGTCTCTGTTTTTTCTTTTTTCTTTTGGCCTAGCCAGGTACGTGGGGATTTTCATGCCTTTTGGGAAGTCTGAGGTTTCTGCCAGTGTTCAGTAGGTGTTCTGTAGGAGCTGTTCCACATGTAGATGTATTTTTGATGTATTTGTGGGGATGAAGGTCATCTTCATGTCTTACCCCTCTGCCATCTTGTAGGACCCCAATAAAGTTTTTTATTTAAGCTATGTACATTGTTTTTTAGACATATGTTTTTGCACAATAGACTACAGTGTAGAATAAACATAACTTTCATATGCACTGGAAAACCAAAATATTTGTGTAACTTGCTTTATTGTGATATTTTCTTTGTTGTGGTGACTAAAACTGAACCCACAATATCTCTGAGGTATGTCTGTACTTTTCATATAAATACAGCTTATTCTAAGTAATTACATTTAATAATACAGAAATAACATTTTATTACTTTCATCAGTAGTTCAGAAATGCCATTTCAAATGAATGAAGCTCTGCTTTGAAAATGTTATACTCATTTTATACTCTGATAATGATGAGTTATTTGACATATCACAGACTGATCAACTAAATCAACTTTTTTAGGCCTTAGAAATTGACACACAATTTAGTCTTATCGTGTTTTCATAAGTTTTATTTACTATGTATAGAAAATGAAGTTCAGAGTCAAAGCTCTTCTGAAATGGTAGAAATTCTATAAGAATTACACTCAGAGAAGACCATTCTGAGAGATTTTTAAATAAGCTTTGCCTATCTCTCCATTAACAAAGAAATCTCCAACATTCCAACATTGTTCACATATCACAAAAGTTAAATCACAATTTTCTTCCTTTACATTCCCTTTTTTTGTGTGTGGTATGTAAATATGACTCCATAGTAATGTGTGAAAAATAAGTAAAATATAACCTGCAGGTTATCTGCTTTGAACAATTCTGAGACTTTGGCATCAACTCTCAAATCATAGATCCTCATTAATCAGCAAATTGAACTATCTCATTATGTTTAATTTTATTTTAAAAACAACAAATTGAATTGTCAATTTTCAACATTTACAATATAATCTGAAAGAGAACCTTGCAAATAAAAGTATATAAATCTGGCCTAACAATTATGATCATCTCAGTGTCACTGGAATTGAATATGACTTGGGGATTACTCACAGCAAAAACAAAAGGAACATCTACTAGTGGCTGGTATTTAAATTTTTTTCCCAGGAAGATCCTTGTTCTTTGTTTTTTGTGAATGGAAACAAGCAAACAATACTCAATGTGTCCTATGATTGGTCACTTACTTATGTAGCATCCATATAGCTTTCCATATCCATTTTCATTGTATCCTGAGGGACCCTATGTTTATTTCTCTCTCTGGCTTTTATATATTTAAATTAGATAAAAAACAATGTTATGGCTATTCATTTTAAAATATTATCTTTAACCAAATGACATTTGTAAAATGAAAAAGTATTTAAGTTTAAAATATGTCCAAATATCAAATATCTTGAATTTATGCCAAAGTTGGTGACCTCTGAGAGTATTTATTTGGACCTAATAGATTTAACCTCTCCAAAATGATAATGTAACAGTTTGGTATTTTATATGGTCAAAGTCAATGCATAGTTGTTATTTTACTAAGATCTATAAATAAAAATGAACAATACAACTTTCTAGAATATCATGTAAATTAGCAGTAAGTTGCAGCTATTGAAACTCTTTCTTGAGGCAGAGTGGGCCTCATTTCTGTTCATTCAAAGGTGTAAATTAGCTATTTGTAGAAATACCCAATCATAAAATACATAGAAACAAATAAACAAAAACAACAAATAAACCAACAAACCAACAAAGGAAAAAAAGTGGGATAAGAGGACTTTTTTTAAAATTAGAAACTGTGTAAACTTCAAAAACTAAAAAGTTTTATGTAAAATAAAACTTCAAAACGAAACAAATATGTCTAGTTTTTTATGGTAATCATACTTTCATAAAGTAGTTTTAAAATAAAGATGAAATTGAAAAAATTAAATAACACCTCATATTTCCAAAAACAAACAAGAAATTAACAAAATACTTGTAGTAATAAGGCAATCTATTGTATGCATGAAACAACAGAGGGGGATGTTCCTTTAAAATAATCAATTTTAAATAGAACTCTAATAAATTAGATATGAAACCCCCCAAAGAACATTGATTAGTTTTAATCAGTAGAAATAATACGAACCAAGAAAAAAAGAGAAAAAGAGAAAAAGTGTAAGAAAAAGAGAAAAAAAGAAAAAAAAAAGAGAAAAAGTGTAAGAAAATTATATAATCAATCCTGGAGATACTTTTCCAATCCTGGAAAAGAAAACTAAAAAAAGAACAAAATAAGGAAAATATTAAAGAAATAATAAAATGAAACTTCCTAGAACAGAGAGATTACAAATTGAAGGTGTCCACCAAGTTATCAGAATTATAACTGGACAAAACCTCTCACTGATACAACATTACAAAATTTTAAATCATAAGCAGAAAAAGTCCAATGCCTTTTGTTTGTGGGTGATGGGTGGGGCACTCTCATATAAGAGGAACAAATATCAGAGTAGCATCAGATTTCTCAAAATCAATTATGGATGCTAGAAGACAATGTTTTATAAAATTTCTGAGGACAAATTAGTTCTATAAGAGAATTCAATACTCAACCACATTATGAATTATTTTTGAGAATAGAATAAAAATATTTTCAGACATAAAAGAGTGATAGCTTCCTATGCCTTCTTTGGGGAATCCACATAAATATACCCTTGCAATAAGAACATCAATACCTCCATAACCACCAACAACACCAACAAGAAAAGGGCAAGGGAAAGGAACAGGTGGTCAGGAAATTGTGAAGCCATCCTAATTTAAAATTGGATGTCATCTGTGTAGAATTCCCAATAAGCTACTAGACAGGGGAGATAGTGGAGGTGGAACAGAAATGTTTAAGAAAAAAAATAGTTAAAAATCAGGGAGACACTTCTGGAAAAAAGTAAAGCTATGTGGTTACCAATGTATGCAAGTAAGAAAAATTAATAATGAGAGATCTGCTGTACAATATCATGCCCGTAGATAACAATACTGTATTGCACACTTAAAAACACAGTACTAGGGTAGATCTTATGTTAAGTTTTCTTACCATAACAAAATAAAATTAAAAAAAAGAAAAACTAAAAATGGCTGGGAAACAATAACAATATGGAAATTTTATCTTGGACAATGTTTAGTATGACATTGACTAATAAATTCAAAGTGGTGTAAGTTCTGATTATTAATTAAAAATTTGTTATAAAACTATTAATGCAGGATATTGTGGTAGATTTTCCTTCTTGTCCTTGGCTTGGTAACTAAGACTAAAACTAAGAATAGAGTGGTTTCAAACAACAAATATTTTACATCCAGGCACCAGGATTCAGTAGGAATAAATCAATCCAAACCAGTTTTAATACCAAGAAACATCCACACAGCTGTTCATCTTTGAAAACAGAAGGCTCAAAGAAAAATGGATCTTTATAGTCTGGAATTACACATCAAGAAAGAAGCACAGGGCTTCCCTGTTGGTGCAGTGCTTGAGAGTCCACCTGCTGATGCAGGGGACATGGGTTCGTGCCCCAGTCTAGGAAGATCCCACATGCCACAGAGCGGCTGGGCCCATGAACCATGGCCACCGAGCCTGTGCGTCCGGAGCCTGTGCTTTGCAACAGGAGAGGCCACAACAGTGAGAGACCCGTGTACTGTAAAAAAAAAAAAAAAAGAAGCACAGCTGTTTTTTTTCTAGGGCGTGGCTGTTTCTTCTCAAAGCCAAGAAATATGGTGGTGGTGGTTGTGGTGTAAGGATTCTTAAACTGTAATTGTCACAAGAGAAAATGAATAAATAATATCTAAATTGAGAAAATATTGTTAACCATAAAATTTAATAATGGTGAGGTAACTAATCGTAGAAAGAACTTGAAAAGATATAAGTTGTTGCCTGATGTTGGGGGTAAGAGAACTAAAAGTTAGGACTGGTAGGAGGCAGCATGTTTGCACTCTTGTTTTTTATTTATGTCATTCAATATTATTTACCTATATGTATGTATTACTATGATAAAATATACATGTGTGTGTATGAGTATGTTTAAAGGGGATGTATTGTTATCTATGGAGAATCTTCAAGAACAAAAAAAAGAGCTACTGATTAATGAAGCAGGTCTTACAGGAAAGCTCATCCTTGAGAACAATTTTCTAAACTATGGTGACATAGATGAGCTTTACAAAGTACAACTTATGTTCCCAAGCTCTGTAATTACAGAAGTAGATTTTCTTAATATATCCATAATTGATCTGACTATAGAGGAATGTTTCTGGCTACTAAGTTCATAAAACACTGTAATCACTGTAATATATAAAGCTGAATGCCACATTTTAGTATTGGAAATTTAAGAATATAATCATTCATTGTATTTGTACAAGTAAAAACACACATCCACATTTAATATTTAGTTTTGAAAAATTTTATATCTACAAAGTTTAAAGATGCAGCAACAGTCATACTTGAGGAAGAGACCATAGAGAATACTCTGTAGAAATAAGAGACTTAAACATTCAATTGTCAATGTTAGTCAACTAAGAAAGAAAAAGATGAACATAACATTCCTAAATTTTTGTCTTATCTTCCATCAATACAATAACACATGGATGAATCTTTTCCACTATACTACAATTCAGTTTCTGACTGGTACTTTGTCATTTTTTCATTCTAAACAATGCCAATTTAAATTATATGATAGTGGCATTCTAAGTACCTGATGTGTTTAAATGATGAAACACCAATCCTTGCCAAAAATGATGAAGCAGCACACACTCAGTATCAGTTGTGAAAGTTACGGGCAGTTCCTAGGTTACAAACAGTCTTTTCTTAGCTGAAAAATAGCATCAATTGAACACAAGATCATTTATAGACTTGGAACTCTTCATAATAATTTTTTAAATTATTTTGTACAGCCTGAAAATATAAAAGATGTAATTCTCATTATTTTCATTTTAAAAGAGTAGTGTTTTTCTTTTATTTTAAGACTTTTATATTATTGCATAATGTCATTCATGAATACTTAAAATCACTAAAAGAACAGACAATAGTACCATCTGCAAAAATACTATAAATTATATTCATGGAAAAGCAAACAGGTGTTTTACCACTCAATATTTGATAGATATCGAACAGCAAGCCATCACCTGACAAAGTACATATATATCATATATATATCAAAACAGAGTACTTTGGTTTAATGTGTAGCACTGATAGATGCTAGATTCATATGCTTTGTGACTGCAATGAACAGGATTTGGTTTCAATTGTTACACTTTGAAGTCATACTTTTAGTTTAATCTCAATAATTCAAGCATTAATATGGAATTATTAAAGTTGTCTATTTTATTATGGCATAATTAGATATTAATATTTTGAAAATGGACAAAGAGAAATGGATTACTATGTACACCAAGTGATATTGTGTCAATTAATGTGGCCTAAAAGTATAACAAAAGTATTATTTATGTAAATGTATGTGGATCCATTCTTTTGGATATTTATTTAATTTTTCATTTATATAGGCTACTTTCTATATTTATAAACCTTTTAAATCTTTATTTTAAAGACTGGCAAAAAAGTATAATTTATCAACTATTTATATTACACAAACGTCAGTGAAAATGTAATAAAAATTGTTTTAATATAGATAGCATTAACATATGGGGAAAATCAATGCTGCATTTTCTGCCCAGATTTAATGTAAAGAAACAAAATTCTGTAAAGTTACTAAAGTACTTGCCAATTTCACATATATCTGAGCCTCCAACATTATAGTGTCAGATTTATCTGGTTTTAAAAACTGAAGCTCTTTGTGCCCATGTTTCTAGATATAAAAATGATACATTTGTTATTTGAAAAGCAATATATGAAAAAATATATAACTGGGGAGCTTCCAGTTTGGGGTAAGATGAAGTAAGTGCACCTCTTTCTCTTCCACAGAACACAACTATAAAACTTTGACAGAATGCATGGCACAGCTATTTGAGGACTATGAAATGTACATCAACAGGCAGACTGAAATAGAACACATAAATCAAAGTAGCTACAAACTAGAGATGAGTTTTCCATTTTGTTTTATCTTTTAGTATCTCCTGGTCTGAACTTAACTCATTTGGGAATCTCAGACTGGGCACTATGGGGCAAAAACAACAACAACAACAACAACAACAACCACAACAACAACAAACAAAAGAGCTTCAGGAAAAGCTTTTTAGTTCTAGCTTAAAAAGTGGGAAAGTGAATTATTAAAGTTCATAGATAGAGAAAGAGAAAATGGTATTTTTTCTTTCTTTTGTCTTTTCTTTCAAAATATAGGGTCTAGGTAATCTGCCAAGGTGGTGGTAATGGTGGCAATGACTGGCAGCCTGCGGGAGCTAAAAATCTAAGGAATGATAACCTTTATCCCTATTCTCTCTGGAGGTATAGATTCAGATAGTGGGACCAAAGTCTGTCTATTCTATTTATATATTCTCTTACTTCTTGGCCCCAGACATGGCTCAAGAGCAAAAGTACTAGCTGTCTGCCTTAAAAAAAAAAATGGAACCAAAGGAATAAAGGGAATAAGAAAGTGCTGAAGAGATTTTAGGAAAGGGAGCGTGGGAAATCAACCCCACAAATTCCTTTAGGACCTACTGGACCCACCTCTGGTATATGTTTGTAAGGATCGAATTCTAATTAGCATGTAAAAGGCTTTAAGAACTGAGATAAGAGACCTCTGTCCAAGTCCTTCACTAAACACTCTGTGGCACACAAGGCACAGAATTATACAGCACTGCAAAAGGTTTGAAAAATGAACTGACATTGGAACCACAGCTCAGAGAATGAATGTTAGACCTTGCAACATGAACATAATCACACTAAAACATAAACGTTGGCATTCTCTACTGGATTTAAACAAGACCCAATGTCTCAGTATGTAAAATTCAAAATGTGCAAGATTACCCAAATTTACTCAAAATGATTCCAAAACTGCTCAGTAATCAAAATTACTCAAAAATTCATCAAAAATTACTCAGTGTACAATGAGCTATGTAAAATCAACTTGCTTAGAAAAAAATTCAAAAACTGACAGAAGCAGCTGTTATAAAAACATTCAAACACTTTTGAAACAAATGTTAAAATATAAAGTACAGAGAGCATATACAATATAAATAAGAACCAAATGATAACATTAGAACTGAAAAACCCACTTAACAAACTCAGTACCAGAATGGACATGAAAGAAGAAAGAGGAAGGAGTCAGTGAACTTGAAGATAGATCAATAGCATTTATTCAACCTGAACATCTGAGAGAGAAACATTAAAAATAAAATAATGAATAAAGTTTCAAATACCTGTGGGACAAAAACAAAAGGTCAAAACAACTTTGGAGTTCTATAAGGAGAGAAAAAAATGATGTGATGCTGAAAAATTATTTTAAGAAATAATGGATTAACACAAATCTCAAAAGTTTATTCTTTTTTATGGCTGAGGAGTACTCCATTGTTTATATATATATATATATATATA
>NW_006799724.1:1338938-1403937 GCF_000442215.2 Lipotes vexillifer
TATATATATATACCACAGTTTCTTTATCCATTCACCTGTTGATGGATGCTTAAGTTGCTTCCATATCTTGGCAGCTGTAAACAATGCTGCTATGAACACTGGGGTGCATGTATCTTTCAAATTAGTGTTTTTGTTTTTTGGACATATACCCAAGAGTGGAATTGCTGTGTCATATGCAACTTAGCCATACAAAAGAATGAAATTTTGTCATTTACAGCAACATGGATAGACTTGGAGGGCATTATGCTAAATGAAATAAGTCAGATAGAGAAAGAAAAACACCATATATCACTTAAATGTGGAGCCTAAAAAAATACAACAAACTAGTGAATATAACAAAATAAGAAGCAGACATACAGAACTAGTGGTTCCCAGCAGGGAGAGGGAAAGGAGAAGGGGCACTATAGGGGGAGGGGATTAAGAGGTACAAGTTATTAGGTATAAAATAAGCACAAGGATATACTGCACAACATGGGGAATACAGACAATGTTTTACAATAACTATAAATAGAGTACATAACATTTAAAAAATGTGAATCACTATATTGTACACCTGTAACATACAATATTGCACAGCAACTATACTCAATTAAAAAAATAATAACTTAAGAAAAACAAAATAGATTGAAAGTCCCACATTTGATGAAAGACATACACCTACAGATTCATGAAGTTGAATGAATCCCAAACAGAATAAGCCCAAAGAAATCTGTGTCCAGATATATGATCATCTAAACTGCTGAAAACTAAAAACAAATAAAAATCTTGAAAGAAGCCAGAGAAAAATACTTCACTACCTATAGGGGAACACTGATTTGAATGACTGCAGAACTCTTACCACAAACCATGGGGGCCAGAAGAAAGGGACGTGTCATTTTTTGAGTGGTAAAATAAAGGAGGTGTCAAGCCAGAATTCTGTACTGAGTAAAAATATCCTTCAGGATGATGGTGAAATAAAGATATTCTCAGATGCAGGAAAACTAAACTAATGTGTAGCCTGCAAAAGGCTCTAAAATAATTGTTAAAATTAATTCTTCAAACAGAAGAGAAATGATACCGAAAGGAAACTTGGAAAATCAAGAATAAAGTATCCATACCATAAAATACTAGTCATCAAGACATGCAACAGTTTGAATACCTGATGATACAGGCAATGACTGGAACGAATCTCAATGTATTCTGCTGAATGAAAGAAGCTTTTTCAGAAGGTTACTTACTATGTGATTCCATATCAATAACATTCTTAAAAAAAAACTATAGTAAAGAGTGGTTGCCAGAAGTCACAGGATGGTGTGATTATAAAGAGATAGTATGAGGAAGTTTTTTTAGGTGATGGAAATGTTCTCTATTAGTATTAATGTTGTTGATTACATGAAATTATATATGTGTTAAAATTTATGGAATTATATAACAAAAGACAAAATAAGCCCATTTGACTGGATCATAATTTTAAAAATTAACCAAAACAAAAAACTTCTTAAAAGTATATTTGGGATATGGGCAACTGTTGATTTTTTTGTTATTGTCTGTTTACTTTTAGTTATCAAATATGCATAAGTATTTTCAATCAGCTATGTATTCTTGATGCAATTTTGAAATAAAAAGCAATCATATCAAAGGTTCTATTTTTGTTAAAAAAAGATATTTTTATTTTCTTTTCACTACCAAAATAATTAAATATATAATTTCAACTCTTTTCATCATTGATCACTTGCATTTTTTCCCTCTCCCATTATCCCAAGAATAACTAGGTGTATGAATTTTTAAAAAATGCCATTTCTAATAACTCTTATTCTACACTCTATGCCCATTGACCAACTTTGCTTATTTGCATGTACAAAACATTTCAATTTGATCCAGTTTGTCTCTAAACAAATGGATCATATTAATGTATAATCTGATGTTATTACAGGAAACTTGAATTTTAATGAACCCTGTTTGATTTGGATGAGTCAAGACAGGCATAACACAATTGAATTAATTAGCAAGAATTTTGTAATCAATGTTGATTATAAAATGGGATGATGGTATATGCATGATTTGGAGGCATTCCCTGGCTTGAACATTAATGCAATTGAATAAAAATTGGCATTTTAAAGGTAGCACATTGCTCTGAAATGAAAAGGTAACATATTTTTGATTCATGTAAATATTAATCTATATACCTTTTATTATACATAAGTGGAAATCCATTTAAAGAGCTCTAAGAGCAATAAATTGTTCTAATTTCATAGAACATAATCATTAAATCTGCTATTGCTAAATATATAATGAGTAAATCTAGGGTATGGCACATAATTATCATGATTAGGATTTTGTCCTATACATCACTGATGAGTGTATATCTTTGCTTTGGAGTTTTTTTTTTTTTTTTTTAATTCTATCACTGCTAACATTTTTCTTATGAAGACATCAGTGCTCTTAACTACCTTAGGTTTACAGATAAAATATGTATGCATGTTTTCTATCTATTAGTTCTTTATACAATCAACTGTTTTAAATATATTTACTTTTACTTTACAGGTTGTGTGTGGGATAAATGTATTTTGCCTACTCTTAATGTTCTTTTGAATTATAATTTAGTATAATTCATGTTATTTAACATTCTTTTAACAATAATTTTGGAACATTATATGATTTCATATGGCATCAAGTTGAATAATGTATGTGAATTTTTTTTATAATAAAGCTTTCAAAGGAATAAAATCATTGCGCTTCAAATTAAAACTCACGCTAGACAAAACAGACACAATTTATATTAATTCATATAAAAAAGATTTAATAAAATGTCAGGATTATGCTACTGAGAGAATGTTTTAAAAATTAAATATGTAAAACAAAAAAATAGACATGTCAGAATAATAAACTATTTTGAGGGGATAATGAATTTCTATTACATAAATTTTGTATCTGCCAAACATCAAACCTTTTTTGAGAGATTGTTCTTGACCTGATTCCGTTTTTATATGTAATTTAGAGTTCATCAACCAAAGTAACTGAAAACCATTTAACATATTCTTTCTACTTATTATTTAAAATCATATTTGCTTTTCCAAATTTTATTAAGTGTCATGAACACAATTTTGAATATTGTTATTTGGACTCTCCACATTAACTTCCAGAGATTTACCAGTATTATCTTTGCCATATAAAACTGAAATGTTATTATATTATATAAATGTTATATATTATAACATGGAAATGTTATTATATTCCACATTACATTTAAATAATTATTTTTGTAAAAAATTTTAATCGAGTGATCTAAATGTACCTTTAGTATACTTGTTTTTCTTTAAGCTAGAGCTATTCTCAGAAAATTCTGCCCATATTTTCAAATTTTTGTGTGAATTTTTCTGGAAAACTACAATTTGTTTAAAGACACAGAGTTTATAATAGGGTATTTGCTCAGCATTGTGAAAGGCAACAGGTTATTTTAGGGAAGAGGCAAACATGGTTTCTGATGTAGAGTAGAACATAATCTCTAAGTAATGTGCAGCATGATAAATATTACAAAAAGTTAAGCACAGTGCTATTATGAAAATACACAACAAGGAAATTTGATGTAAGTATTCACTGAAGACCTCCCTGAAGAATATCTTTTATCTTATAGACAGCATATAGCTAGGTCTTATGTTCTCAGCCTGACAATAAATCTGACAGTCTCTGTATTTTAACTGATTTGGAACACTCATATTTAAGGTGATTGCTGATATGGCTGGATTAACATATGTCATTATTTTATCTCTTTTCAATTTATTTGTTCTTTCCTTCTTTTACTCTTTTTTTCTACCTTCCTTGGATATAACAGACCATGTTTTATGATTGTGTCTTATCTACACAATTATTCATACTTTTTAAAAAATTTAGTGGTTTTTCTAGTCTCATTATAATGTACACTTAAATAATCTGAGCTTACCTTCAAAGAATATTATACCATTTCATGTATAGTGTAAAGATCTTATAACAGTAATTCCCAATTCCTCCCTCCCATACCTTGTAATATACTTCACTTTTACGTATACTATAAAGACACAATAATTGTTAACATGTTTGCTTTAAGCATTCAATTATCTTTTAGAGAAACTGAGCACCATGAAAATGATTTCACCTTCATTTATCCCATCACAAATGCTCTTCAGCTTTTGGTTTTGATCTATGTTTCTTTTGCCTACATATTTCTTTTACCTGAAGAACTTCCTTTAACATTTCTTATAGAGTACGTCTGCTGACAATTAACACCCTCAGTTATTCACCTGAGTAGATTTTTATTTCTATTTAATTTTTAAAGGATATTTTTCTAGAATATTCCTTAAAATTCTGATTGATTTCTTTCTTTTTCAGTATTTTAACAATTTTACTCCATTTTTCTCTTGTTTACATGGTTTCTGAAGAGAATATATATATTCTTCAGATTCTCTTTCTGTATAGGTTATTACAAAATTTTGAGTATAGTTCCCTGAGCTATACAGTAGGTCTTTGTTGGTTATCTATTTTCTATATAGTAGTGTGTACATGTTAATCCAAACCTCCTTAGAATCTTTCTCTGGTTACCTTCAATGTTTTCTCTGCATCTCTGGTTTTTGGCAATTTGAATATAATAAATATGCTTTTTTCCCTTGATATTTTTCCTGCTTCTTATTCTCCAAGTTTTGTGGACATATGGTTTCATATCTGTCATTAATTTTGGAAATTTTTTTGCCATTTTCTCTAAATATTTCTTGTGCCTCATTCTTTTTTCTACCTCTGTGGTACTGATTATATATCACACAATTTGATATTCTCCTGTATATTTTGTATGCTATGTTCTATTTTTCTTTTTTACTTTTTTTCTTTGCATTTGGGTTTGGGTAATCTTCATTAACCTACCTTCAAATTTATTGATTTATGTTTTCAACTCTATCAAGTCTACTGACCAGCTTGTTGAATGCTTCTTCATTTTTTTCACTGTGATTTGATTTCCAGCACTTCTGTTTTTTTATGTTTTATCATTTTCATTTCTCTGCTGAATGTATCTGATTGTTTAACTTTTGTATTAGAGCCTTTAAAATATTTACCAGAATTATTTAAAATTCTCTATCTGATTGTTCCAGTAACTTCATCATATCTGATTCTAGCCATGATGTGTATTTTGTGCCATCAGACAGTGTATATTCTTACCTTTTCATGTACCTCATAAATTTTTGAGTCATGCCAGACATAGTGTAAAAGACAGGTGACAAAGAGGTGTTTAAGTTTATGCTTGAAAATGAGCTTACTTTTTCTTCTGCTAGTTCTTCAGTGTGGGGTTTTACAATCATCTGGTCAGGAATTGGGCTTGTATGACATTTTTTGTTTGTTTGCTTTGTAATGGATACTCTCAGTGTACTAGAGGACTCAAATTCTTCTAGTGATTCTTTGTGTTTAGAATGTCGGCTAATTTGCAATTTCTACTCCATGCTTGGTTTAGTTATCTTCACTCTTGACTAAATTTTCCCTTTATTTTGGTTCCCAGAGAGAGAATCTGTCTCTTGCTGCTCTCCCAGTTGTGTTCCACTCAATGCTTTTACCCATACACTAACACTAACCCATACCCTAACACATACCCTAACCCTAACCCGTAGCCATACCCTAAACTGTACCCTAACCCTATCCTGTACCCTAACCCTAACACTAACCCTAAGCCATACCCTAAACCGTAACCTAATCCTAACCCGTACCCTAACACTAACCTATACCCTAACACGTACCCTAACCCTAAGCCATTACCGTACCCTAAGAGATGGTGTGTGTGTGTGTGTGTGTGTGTTTGCTTTGTCTACCTGTTCCCCTCCCTCAGCTCAGCTGTACTGGTTTCCTACCTTTTCCATAAAGCTACATTTTTTTTTTCCCTTTCCTCTGTAGATAAGACTTTTATACATTAATGGAGACAGATGAGATGGATCTAGGTGGTTTTGGCAGTGGCTGCTGCTCCCCTCCACACAATGGAAGCTATTTCTTGATTTGTCCTGACAGTGAATGACTGGTGAAATATCTGTGAGAAAAGCCCATGAGTTATTGCAAACTCCCTGCAAACTCCCTATGTCTGCAGTCCCCAGCAATCTTCATACTTTCACTCTAGCTTATATGTAAGCTTTGGAAATTTGGTTAAAATGTCTGGATCTTCCTACTGGCTTCTATGGTATAAATGGCATTCTATTTCAGGTAAGCATATGGCTGGGTAGTGTTTCTACTTGCAAGCATCTGTCTTTCTCCAGATTTTGAATTAGCTGATGGAATCATGATGTCACTTCACTGAGGGTTCAAGAAACGTCATTAACTGTCAATTTGTCCAATTTGTTTCTGCTTGTGAGAGTGAGAACATTGTTCTTTCTGGTTCTCTACATCTCTAAACTGAAACAAAAAATATATATTGTGAGACTTCTATTTCCTAGTGTAATCACATAAATTGGGTATTAAACTTTTTTTAAAAAGTTTTTGAAGTGACAAAAAAGGTCATAAAAATTGTTCAATAACCTATATAAATTACACTGGAAGTAGGGTTGTCCCTTTTCTAATCTACATATACCACTATTGAGCCTAGTTCCCAATTTATTGCCCTCAGCAGGTCCTGTGCACAACCAATTGCAATTCTCCACATATCAGAAAAAAATAAATTACGTTTTAGTGATTATAATGAATAATGTAATATTTTGGCTAAATGCATTTACTCTTGTTTCACATATTCTGTCTTAGAAAAATGTGTTGTATACAGGGAAATTATATCTACTGTAGGTTAAATTATATTGATGTATCCTGAAATCCTTTAATCAATTTACATTTCATTTTGAAAAAGTCAACAAATTGACCATAGTTGACTGCTAAATTGTTTTTATTGAAATTCATGTAATTTACTATTGTAGCAAATATCAGATTGATATTGTTAGAAGTATAATGAAGAGAAGGAAAATTATTTAAAGCTCTTATTAGATTGAATGTGATACCATATAAGAATATGGTATAGATAGGCTCATACACCAGAGGGGAGAGAGCAGAAGGAAGAAGAACTACAATCCTGCAACCTGTGGAACAAAAGTGACATTCACAGAAAGACGAAAAGGCAGAGGGCTATGTACCAGATGAAGGAACAAGATAAAACCCCAGAAAAACAACTAAATGAAATGGAGATAGGCAATCTTCCAGAAAGAGAATTCAGAATAATGATAGTGAAGATGATCCAGGACCTTGGAAGAAGAATGGAGGCAAAGATCCAGAAGATGCAAGAAATGATTAACAAAGATCTAGAAGAATTAAAGAACAAACAGAGGTGAACAATACAATAACCGAAATGAAAAATACACTAGAAGGAATCAAGAGCAGAATAACTGAGGAAGAAGAACAGATAAGTGACCTGGAAGACAGAATGGTGGAATTCACTGCTGCAGAACAGAATAAAGAAAAAAGAATGAAAAGAAATGAAGACAGCTTAAGAGACCTCTGGGACAACATTAAACACAACAACATTTGTGTTACAGGGGTCCCAGAAGGAGAAGGGAGAGAGAAAAGACCCAAGAAAAATATTTGAAGAGATTATAGTTGAAAACTTCCCTAACATGGGAAAGGAAATAGTCACCCAAGTCCAGGAAGCACAGAGAGTCCTATACAGGATAAACCCAAGGAGAAACCCGCTGAGACACATAGTAAACAAATTGGCAAAAATTAAAGACAAAGAAAAATTATTGAAAGCAGCAAGGGAAAAAAGACAACATACAAGGGAACTCCAAAAAAGGTTAACAACTGATTTCCCAGCAGAAACTCTACAAGCCAGAAGAGTGTGACATGATATACTTAAAGTGATGAAAGGGAAGAACCCTCAACCAAGATTACTCTACCCAGCAAGGATCTCATTCAGAAGCCATGGAGAAATCAAAAGCTTTACAAAAAAGCAACAGCTAAGGGAATTCAGCAGCACCAAACCAGCTCTATAAGAAATTCTAAAGGAACTTCTCTAAGTGGGAAACACAAGAGAAGAAAAAGAACTACAAAAACAAACCCAAAACAATTAAGAAAATGGTAATAGGAACATACATATCAATAATTATCTTAAACATGAATGGATTAAGTGTTCCAGCCAAAAGACACAGGCTTGCTGAATGGATACATAAACAAGACCCATATATATGCTGTCTACAAGAGACCCACTTCAGACCTAGGCACACATACAGACTGAAAGTGGGGGATGGAAAAAGATATTCCATGCAAATGGAAATCAAAAGAAAGCTGGAGTAGCAATACTCATATCAGGTAAAATAGACTTTAAAATAAAGAATGTTACAAGAGACAAGGAAGGACACTACATAATGATCAAGGGATCAATCCAAGAAGAAGATATAACAATTATAAATGTATATGTACCCAACATAGGAGCACCTCAATACATAAGGCAACTGCTAACAGCTCTAAAAGAGGAAATTGACAGTAACATAATAATAGTGGGGGATTTTAACACCTCACTTATACCAATGGACAGATCATTCAAACAGAAAATTAATAAGGAAACACAAGGTTTAAATGATACAATAGACCAGAGAGATTTAATTGATATTTATAGGACATTCCATCCAAAACCATCAGTTTCTTTCTTCTCAAGTGTGCAGAGAACATTCTCCAGGATAGATCATATCTTGTGTCACAAATCAAGCATCAGTAAATTTAAGAAAACTGAAATCATATCAAGCATATTTTCTGACCACAATGCTATGAGATTAGAAATCAATTACAGGGAAAAAAACGTAAAAAAAACAAACACATGGAGGCTAAACAATACGTTACTAAATAACCAAGAGATCACTGAAGAAATCAAAGAGGAAATCAAAAAATACCTAGAGACAAATGACAAAGAAAACACGATGATCCAAAACCTATGGGATGCAGCAAAAGCAGTTCTAAGATGGAAGTTTATAGCTATACAAGCCTACCTCAAGAAACAAGAAAAATCTCAAATAAACAATCTAAGGCTACACCTAAAGGAACTAGAGAAAGAAGAGCAAACAAAACCCAAAGTTAGCAGAAGGAAAGAAATCATCAAGATCAGAGCAGAAATAAATGAAATAAAAACAAAGAAAACAATAGCAAAGATCAATAAAACTAAAAGCTCTTTCTTTGAGAAGATAAACAAAATTGATAAACCATTAGCCAGACTCATCAAGAAAAAGAGGGGGAGGACTTAAATCAATCAAATTAGAAATGAAAAAGGAGAAGTTACAACAGACACCGCAGAAATACAAATCATCCTAAGAGACTACTACAAGCAACTCTATGCCAATAAAATGCACAACCTGGAAGAAATGGACAAGTACTTAGAAAGGTATAACCTTTCAAGACTGAACCAGGAAGAAATAGAAAATATGAACAGACCAATCACCAAGTAATGAAATTGAAACTGATTAAAAATCTTCCAACAGGGCTTCCTGGTGGTGCAGTGGTTGAGAGTCCACCTGCTGATGCAGGGGACATGGGTTCGTGCCCCAGTCCAGTAAGATCCAACATGCCATGGAGCGGCTGGGCCCGTGAGCCATGGCCGCTGAGACTGCGTGTCCAGAGCCTGTGCTCTGCAACGGGAGACACCACAACAGTGAGAGGACAGAGTACTAAAAAAAAAAAAAAAAATCTTCCAACAAACAAAACTCCAGGGCCAGATGGCTTCACAGGTGAATTGTATCAAACATTTAGAGAAGAGCTAACACCAATCCTTCTCAAACTCTTCCAGAAAATTGCAGAGGAAGGAAAACTACCAAACTCATTCTATGAGGCCACCATCACCCTGATACCAAAACCAGACAGAGATATTACAAAAAAAGAAAATTAAAGACCAATATCACTGATGAATATAGATGCAAAAATCCTCAACAAAATACTAGCAAACAGAATCCAACAACACATTAAAAGGATCATACACCATGATCAATTGGGATTTATCCCAGGGTTGCAAGGATTCTTCAATATACATAAATCAATCAATGTGATACACCATATTAACAAATTGAAGAATAAAAACTATATGATCATCTCAATAGACACAAAACAAGATTCTGACAAAATTCAACACCAATTTATGATAAAAACTCTCCAGAAAGTGGGCATAGAGGGAACCTACCTCAACATACTAATGGTCATATACAACAAACCCACAGCAAACATCATTCTCAATGGTGAAAAACTGAAAGCATTTCCTCTAAGATCAGGAGTGAGACAAGGATGTCCACTCTCACCATATTATTCAACATACTTTTGGAAGTCCTACCCATGGCAATCAGGGAAGAAAAAGAAATCCAAATCAGAAAAAAAGAAGTAAAACTATCACTGTTTGCAGATGACATGATACTATACACAAAGAACCCTAAAGATGCCACTAGAAAACTACTAGAGCTAATCAATGAATTTCACAAAGTTGCAGGACACAAAATTAGTGCATAGAAATCTTTGCATTCCTATACATTAATGATGAAAAATCTGAAAGAGAAATTAAGGAAACATTCCCATTTACCACTGCAACAAAAAGAATAAAATACCTTGGAATAAACCTACCTAGGGTGACAAAAGACCTGTATGCAGAAAACTATAAGACACTGATGAAAGAAATTAAAGATGATACCAACAGATGGAGAGATATACCATGTTCTTGATTTGGAAGAATCAATATTATGAAAATGACTATACTACCCAAAGCAATCTACAGATACAATGAAATCCCTATCAAATTACCAATGGCATTTTTTACTGAACTAGAACAAAATATCTTAAAATTTCTATGGAGACACAAGAGACCCCGAATAGCCAAAGCAGTCTTGAGGGTAAAAAATGGAGCTGAAGGAATCAGACTCCCTGACTTCAGACTATACTACAATACTACAGTAATCAAGACAATATGGTACTGGCACAAAAACAGAAATATAGATCAATGGAACAGGATAGAAAGCCCAGAGATAAACCCAAGCACCTATGGTCAACTAATCTATGATGAAGGAGTCAAGGACATACAATGGACAAAAGAGAGTCTCTTCAATAAGTGGTGCTGGGGAAACTGGACAGCTACATCTAAAAGAATGAAATTAGAACACTCACTAACACCATACCCAAAAATAAACTCAAAATGGATTAGAGACCTAAATGTAAGACCAGGTACTATAAATCTCTTAGAGGAAAACGTAGGAAGAACTCTCTTTGACATAAATCACAGCAAGATATTTTTTGATCCATCTCCTAGAGTAATGGAAATAAAAACAAAAATAAACAAATGGGACTTAATGAAACTTCAAAGCTTTTGCATAGCAAAGGAAACCATAAACAAGATGAAAAGACAACCCTCAGAATGGGAGAAAATATTTGCAAACAAATCAATGAAGAAAGGATTAATCTCCATAATATATAAACAGCTCATGCAGCTCAATATTAAAAAGGAAACAACCCGGGCTTCCCTGGTGGCGCAGTGGTTGAGAATCTGCCTGCTAATGCAGGGGGCGTGGGTTCGAGCCCTGGTCTGGGAAGATCCCACATGCCGCGGAGCAACTGGGCCCATGAGCCACAACTACTGAGCCTGAGCGTCTGAAGCCTGTGCTCTGCAACAAGAGAGGCTGCGATAGTGAGAGGCCCGCGCAAGGCGATGAAGAGTGGCCCCCGCTTGCCACAACTAGAGAAAGCCCTTGCACAGAAACGAAGACCCAACACAGCCAAATAAATAAATAAATAAACAAATGTGGGGTTTAAAAAAATAAGAATAATTTAAAATTAATCAATACAATCATAAACAGCATGTAAGTCAAATAGTAAAGCATAATTAAAATTAGAAAAATATTTTTTAAAAAAATAAATAAATAAAAAAATAAAAAGGAAACAACCCAATCCAAAAATGGGCAGAAGACCTAAATAGATATTTCTCCAAAGAAGACATACAGATGGCCAAGAAGCACATGAAAAGCTGCTCAACATCACGAATTATTAGAGAAATGCAAATCAAAACTACAATGAGGTATCACCTCACACCAGTTAGAATGGTTATCATCAGAAAATCTATAAACAAGAAATTCTGGAGAGGGTGTGGAGAAAAGGGAATCCTCTTGCACTGTTGGTGGGAATGTAAATTGATACAGCCACTATGGAGAACAGTATGGAGATTCCTTAAAAAACTAAAAATAGAATTACCATATGATCCAGCAATCCCACTACTGGGCCTATACCCAGAGAAAACCATAATTCAAAAAGACACGTTCACCCCAATGTTCATTGCAGCACTATTTACAATAGCCAGATCATGGAAGCAACCTAAATGCCCATCGACAGATGAATGGATAAATAAGAATGGTACATATATACAATGGAATATTACTCAGCCATAAAAAGGAATGAAATTGGGTCATTTGTTAGAGATGTGAATGGATCTAGAGACTGTCATACAGAGTGAAGTAAGTCAGAAAGAGAAAAAAAAATATCGTATTTTAATGCATATATGTGGAACCTAGAAAAGGGTACAGATGAACCAGTTTGCAGAGCAGAAATTGAGACACAGAAGTAGAGAAAAAACGTATTTACACCAAGGGGGGAAAGAGGCGGGTCTGGGGGGGGTGGTGTGATGAATTGGGAGTTTGGGTTGACGTGTATACTCTGATGTGTATAAAATGGATGACTAATAAGAACCTGTTATATAAAAAAATAAATAAAATTAAGTTTAAAGAAAATATGGTTTAAACTAAAGTTGTTTATTTTTAATTTTACTTAATACATTTCTAAATTTAAAATAAATCACTAGGGATCAATAATCAGTTTCAAAATTTTAAATAGTCCTAAAGAGTTAAATATATATATAAAATCTTTACAGAGGTTTGTTTTATACTGAGATATTTATGTATTTATAATTGTTGTTCTTTTTTTTGTTTGTTTTGTTTTGTTTGTTTTTGCGGTACACGGGCCTCTCACTGTTGTGGCCTCTCCCATTGTGGAGCACAGCCTCCATACGCGCAGGCTCAGCGGCCATGGCTCACAGGCCAAGCCGCTCCGTGGCATGTGGGATCTTCCCGGACCAGGGCATGAACCCGTGTCCCCTGCATCAGCAGGTGGACTCTCAACCACTGCGTCACCAGGGAAGCCCTATAATTGTTGTTCTTAATTTAACATTGAGATGCAAAGGAATTTAGTATCAATGCAGTGATGAGAAATGTATTTAATTAAATGTTTAATGATTATTACTAGTGAAACTAATGGTCATTGTGCTAGTGTTCCTTCCTTGAAAAAACACCCCTAAAAGTAAAGATGTGACAGAATAGCATAATGGTTAACAGTGTAGATTCTAAAGCCCTCAGTGACTGAGTTTAAAAATTTTTTCTAACACTCAGTAGCTGCCCAAACTGGCAACTTTCTTAAATATCCTGTGTCTCAGTTTATTTATCTGACAAATGAGGATAATGATAGTATCTACTTCATTGATTTGTGGGAAGGATTAAATGATTTAATTGATATCAAGCACTTAGACATCTTCAATAGACAACTATTTTATGAGTTTATTAGTCTCATTTTTTCAACTCCTTAGTATATTTGATGGTTTATGTAAAATTTTTAAGCATCAAGAACAATGACTAGAAAACATTGTGTTCAGAATTAAGGTCAGAATTAAGTAGTAGCAATTGGATTCAATCCAATCCAGGTTCTTAGGAATCCAAAGATAGTCTTTCAACATATGAAGTGGAAATGGGTGAAATGATTGGTTATGAATATCACTATCTTTTTCCTTTTCTTCCTTAAGTAACTGCCACTGGGGTTCTATCAGTCTGGACATCCTCCTGCAGGAGGATTGATTGTTCTTCTATATACCTTTACCCTATTACTTTCTAAGATTCAATGACTATCATCTTCCTCTTTTCCCCTCTACAATATAAATTAAGTGGGCTTTTACTGTGTAAAAAAATTACTTCTGTGCCTATACCTATATTTCTTTATGAATAACCTAAGTTTGCATCCTCAATAAAAATATGCAAGTAGTTATTTTGGCCCTTTTACTCTAAGCAATCTTTTAACACACATTTGTTCTTTTAACAAAAATTCACTGGGCAATCACAATGCATCAGGAACTGAAGTACAGATAATTGATTATGCGGAGAAACTATTTGATGAAAGAGAAAAGGAATGGTGCAAGAAGATATGGATTTTAATTTTGTAGAGTTGAATGAGTGGAGACTTTATTTTAAAATAGAGAAAAGTACATAAAAATGTCAACATCACACCCAAGAACAAAGAATAATGGTAAATATATAATCCTTTTTTTCTTTAGTGCTTTTAAATATAACAAATTAACAACACATTTGACGATTCCTAGACCCAAGGAATTGTTAATTTTTCAATATTATTTTCAAATTTAAATTTTTTATATGTCAGTAAAGCTTGTTTTACATTTTTCAGAATTATCTTGATTGATATCCAGTGTTTGCAGATCTGTGAGCTTTGATATCTAAACTGATTTCTAAATCTTCTATTGTAGTTCCTTGATGTCTTACACTTAGCATTCATCTCTACTTTATCCCACTTGGGGCTAATCTCTGTATTATGGATTTTATTTATTTGTGTATTTATTCATTAATTCATCTCAGCTATGGATTTAAATTTCAAAGATAATTTAACTTATTTATTTATTAATTCAATATTTATTAGTTCAGGGACTTCCCTGGCAGTCCAGTGGTTAAGACTTCACCTTTCAATGCAGGGGACACAGGTTCAATCCCTGGTCAGGGAACTAAGATACCGCATGCTGTGCAGTGAGGCCAAAAAACAAAAAATTTATTAGTTCAATATACTTGGATTGATTTGCATGTGTAAGGAGAGATTCTATCTGTAATTCCACCTTACTGTTTGGCATTGGGCATAATTTCCAAATATTTATTGTGGCACTGTCAGGAATAATGAATACAAAATGCATTTTTTTAGCACAAGAGGTGAAAATGGTACCTATGAAAATGTAAATTGTCTATGTATACTTTCTTTTCCAAAAAAATCAATTTCATGTGTCTGAAAAAGCAATAGTGTATTAACAGAAAAATCTCTATTAAGGGAAGTCAAGGTGTTCTTAGGAAAAAGTGTTGACTCACACTCTGGAAATGAAATAAATACAGTTTTCTTGTATGTGTACATATTAATATATCAAAATAGGACTTTACCTTACTTTATAATTTACACATAGCATACACATATTAACCTCTTAATATGGCACATTCAAAAATAAAAAAGCATGAGGGCCTCAACAATTATGCCTAGTGTTAGATTTAATGATAAAATTTTTAGTATTTTTTAGAAAATATATTAAAAACAAATTGTAAAGCATTGACAATATGATATTCACATATTTTAGAAATTGCTGACTATATAAGAAAATAATGTAAAATTTGCAATTCCACAAATATTCTCTGCATTATATTATATATCATAATGTAGAAAGGTGACTGCTTCTATATTGCACTTGGAATAAGAGAAGTTGATTTCTGGGCTTCTTTATATTTTAGTTGAGCAATATATATACATATTAAGTTGTTATATTGTACATGCATAATTTAATTATAAAATTGAAGTATGCATTTACCATGAAATATCTGTTAATAAGTATAAGAAGGCGAAAGTGTATGATCTATTGTGCTTGACACTGAGTAATCTTTTATCTTCACAATATTAACACATTTTTATTTGAAATACATGAAAATATTTTTATCTTGCATTTTCCCTGGTACTAAAAAGTTTTCATAGATGTAATTTTCTTATGTAAGTATTTTTCATATCCCATTTTCTTTCTTTAATTAAAATTCACAGAAATGAAATTTCTGACTTACAAATTTATCTTTATTTTTTGTGGAGGAAAGGATTAAATGACCAGGATGCTCCCCTGAAAATCTTTTAGCAAGTTATGCTTTTACCAGCAGTATAAAGAAGACAAATTTTGTTGTAGCTCAGTAATTTTAACTTTATTTCATATTTCTTTGATTATCAGGAAGTTCGAACAACCTCTTTCTCCTTCCTTACTTCCTTTTTTAGAAGCACTGTGCTTCTAATTCATGTGACTATATAGGAAAGTTATTTAGTCTTGACTACTTTATAATTTTTAAATACAAGTGTTACCTGTGAGCTTGGTAAATTATCTGTGTAATAAATTGTATAATTATAAAATTTAAATATCAATAAAATGTACTATGTAAAATGTAAATATCAAATTCTCATATTTTGAAACGGTTGTCATGTGTCAAGCAGGAGTATATTTTAGTAGATATTAGCCACAAATTCTATCCTATAGCATTGGGAAGATACCAAAATACTATGCAATTTGTATAAATATAAATATACACACAGTTGAAACAAAAGCTAATTTTATAACTAGTTACTCTTTATTGTTACTTTTAATTATTATTTCTATATCATTAGTGTGTTCTTTTTTATGTCTGTATTTTCAAATAAAACTTGTATATATTTAAGGGACAACATAATGACTTGATAACATATACTTTTGAAATTAATATTATTATCATGTACTCACATTGTTACCATATTTTGTGTGCGATAAGTGCATCTGAAATCTACTCTTTTGGCATATGTCTAGTGTTCAATACAGTATTATTATCATTAGTTTGTTCTATTGTCTCATACTATCAATAATATTTTAAAATAATAATGAAACAACTTTAATTTTGATAAAAAAAGAAAAAGGCAAAACTAAAACAAAAACATGGGTCTGTACAGCAGTACAAATTGTATTATTTCACTGTTTTATAAATTCTATGGCAATCTACTTCCTAAGAATTGCTACTAGGTGTTTACTAATTATTAGCATAAAAATGACTATAATTTTTCAAGTTGTAATTAGTTATGGTGACTGATTCAGATCAAGCACTGGGCCGTCATCTGTCTTAGATTATGAATGCAAGACATTACTTGCTCTCTTCCAGTCAAAGCAATTTTTTAGTTATGCTGTTTGAGAGCAGCTGTACCCTTTGAGATGTGATTTATTTAGATTCCCTCAATATTACTGCAGAAGCATGGGGAGATAAATGATTTGATGAGGCTATGTATTTACTGTCAAATGCCATTATGTTTTGAATGTGCAGTAGCAGTGATAGTAAGTTTGTATTTTAAAGTCAAAAGATTAGGTCAAATGAAGAAAAGCAAATGAAGTTTGAATGTACAAAGTCGTATCTTCTATAGTTGGGCATGCATTTTTTGAAGGAGCTTTAGAAATCATTAAATATTCACTTTGCCATTTCTGCTTATTAACTGTGAAGAGTAGATACACTATTTAAAGTATAAGCAGAAAAAACACAATTGTTACAAGTCTGACTTGCCAGATCTTTATCCACTGAAAATGAATATAATTGTCCTGTATTCATTGCCTTAATTTAACTTAACTTATGCATACATATTTCTCAAAAATAATAAATAAAAAGGAATTTGATTTGAAATGAACTATGTATTCAGACAACTTGATTTTAAAATACTCTCCTGAAGTTGTGTGATGTAGGATGAATAAATCAAATGCTTACTTACAGTGTCTCTCCAATATCCACCTTTAAGGTCATTGAAGACAAATATTACAAGAAAATTTATACATAATCTACTGACTGGAAAGAAAGTATTTCAGTTATTTTCAAAATGTTTCATCACTGTAACCCTTTTATATCAAAATAAATTTTACATATATGTACACACACACACACACACACACACACACACACACAAAGATAGATACAAGTAGAACTTATCTAGCTTAAAAGAGTTTCTGATGTCCCATTCTGCTTTCCTTCACCTGGCTTCTACCACCTATGAGGTCCTTCTGAGTTATTGCCTAAGTCTCTATTGACCATTGCTTTAAACCATTGATCTAGCCTAGTCTATATATAACAGAAATAGAAGCTAATTTCAGAGACTAAAAAGTCACATGGGACATGAAGCAGTCAGGGCTTGAACCCAAGTCTTCTGACTCCTGTGTCCAAGGTTAATGACATTCTACCAGGATCATTCATGCAGGGGGAAAAAAATGTTCCAATGATCATATGTCTCAAATCTTTTATTAAGGTATGCAATTTGAGGATTCAGCTATGGCTATAACTGTACAATAAAGCAGATCTCAATAGAACATTTACAAAGGTATATTTGCCCTATAGCTATTAAGTTTACGCACAAATGCTTTCCCCAGTACAGTTTAGAATTTTTTTTCTTTTTCCAATAAAATAGTCATCTGTCAGTTTCAAATGATCTGGAGAAATAAACAAATGATAGTCGCTGAAGGGCAGAAGAAGCAGAAAGGAAGAGAGATTCAAAGGAAAGCTTGGCCTGAGTTTAGAGTCTGGTAAACTAACAAAAACTACCACACAACTGAAATATAAAAATCTATAGTAAACTTCTAGAAACATTAATTATAGACTCTTCTAAGTTCAAAATGCTGGGCCAATAAATGTGAATGAAGCATAGTCCTCAACATATAGTTCCTGGAGGAGAAAACATACGTAATATTTACAATACAGTAAGTTAAGAACATATAAGTTGATAAGAGATACAGAAAATGATAATTAATTCAGTCTGAGGTTAGAAAGTTGGGATATTTAAACAAGACCTTGAAGAAGGAATAAACATTCAATAAATAGAATCAGGATGAAAGGGCAGAAATGGCCCAGGCAAAAGGCCATGTTTTCATAATTAATAATATATCTTTTTAGAAGTAATAATCATAATGATAACTAACATTTGAACCCATATATAACTCAAATTTATAATCATTTTGAAAGGGTGTTAAAATGTTATATATTGATAACTCATAAAAATTTTATTAACTTCTTTAATTTCTCAACAACCTGTGAGTTTGATGTTATTATTATACCATGTTATAGGTTAGGAAACTAACCCAAAAGTAGTGATTTTCTTAGGATCCACACAGCTAAGCAAATGGTAGACTTGTACTCACATCTTGTCAAACTTATTTGAGGGCTAACATTTTTTTTTTTTTTGCGGTACGCAGGCCTCTCACTGTTGTGGCCTCTCCCATTGCGGAGCACAAGGTCTGGTCGCACAGTCTCAGAGGCCATGGCTCACGGGCCCAGCCGCTCCGCAGCAGGTGGAATCTTCCTGGACCAGGGCACGAACCCATGTCCCCTGCATCAGCAAGCTAACTCTCAACCACTGCGCCACCAGAGAAGCCCAAGAGCTAACATTTTTAAGAGCATATTACTCTGCTTCCTATAGGGCAATACATAAAACTATGACTGTTATTGAATGTACATCATCTATGCTTCTCTTCATTAAACAAGTAAAATTTAAAACACAAAATGAGGGTTCTTGAGCCATCATCAATATGCAGCTATTTACAATTAGAAGCTCAAGAATTTCAAATAAATCTTACAAAAGAATAAAGTAAAATAAATTAAAATTAAATTGTTTTCTGTTGTTATCAGCTTAAAATAGGCATAAATATAAGACGTATTATGAAAGCTTCATGGTAATCATAAAGCAAAAACTTATAATAGATACACAAATGATACAGAAAAAGAATCTAAGTATACCACCATGAAAATCATCAATCCATAAAATAAAACACCAAGAGAGGAGGAAAGGAACAAAGGAACTACAAAACAATCAAAAAACAATGAAATGACAATACTATGTTCTTACTTATTAATAGTTATTCTAAAAGTAAATGGCTTAAATTCCCCAATTAAAAGACATAGAGTGGCTGAATGGATAATAAAAAAAAGACCCAACTGTATGCTGTTTACAAGAGATTCATTTAATCTTTAAGTACATTCATAGGCTGAAAGTGAAATGCAAATAGAAACCAAAAGAAAGCAGAGATAGTTATACTTATATCAGACAAAATAATCTTTAGGTGAAAAGTCATAAAAAGGGACAAAAAATTTCATTAAATAATAATAAGGGATCAATTCATCAAGAAGATGTAACAATTGTAAATACCCATTATTGGAGTTTCTAAATATATTAAATAATGATTAACCAATCTGAAGACAGGCAGAAATAGATAGCAATGCAATAATAGTAGGGGACTTCAATACCCAAATTTCAACAATGAATAGATCATTTAGACACAAAATCAATAAGGAAATAATGGATTTGAACTATACTTTACACCAAATTGATCTAACAGACATTTACAGAAACTTCCACCCAACAACAACAGAATACATATTTTTTACAAGCATTCACAGAGGGCTGGAAAATTCACAAATATGTGAAAATTAAACAGCACACTCCTGAACAACCAGTGGGTCAAGAAAGATATCAAAAGAGAAATGAAAACTATCTTGAAACAAACAAAAATGAAAATACAACATACCAAAACTTATGGGATAAAGCAAAAGGAGTTGTAAGACAGAAGATTATAGCAATAAACACATTAAGAAAAAAAACAAAGCTCTCAAGTAAACAATTTAACCTTATACCTCAAGGAACTAGAAGATAACATCATTCTTAACAGTGAAAAGCTGAAATATTTTCCTCTAAGATCAGGGATAAGACAAGAGTCTCAAAGAGATATCTGCACTCTCATATTCATTGCAGCATTATTCACAATAGACAAGACATGGAAACAACCTAAATATCCTTTGAGGGATGAAAGGATAAAGAAAATGCTTATAAAAATATATTTATATTATTCAGCCATTAAAAAAAGAAGGAAAGCATGCAATTTATGACAACATGGACAAAACTGAGGACATTACGCTAAGTGGAATAAGTCAGACAGAGAAAGATGAAAGACAAATACTGTATCATATCACTTATCTGTGGAATCTTTAAAAAAAAAAGCCAACTTCATGTAAAGGGAGAATAGAATGGTGGTTACCAAGGGCTGAGGATGGCGGGGGAGAGGAAATGGAGAGATGTAGGTCAAAAAGTTCAAACTTTCAATTATAAGATGAATAAATTCTGAAGATCTAACGTGCAGCATGATGACTATAGTTAATAATATGGTATTGTATACTTGAAAGTTGCTGAGATTAAATCTTAAGTGTTCTCACCACACAAAAAAATAAAAACATAGTTAACTACGTGAGGTGATGGATGTGTTAATTATCCTGATCTTGGTAATCATTCCACAGTGCATGTGTATATCAATCATCACATTGTATACTTTAAATTACATGATTATATTTGTCAATTATTCCTCAATAAAGTTGGGGGAAAAAAATAAATTACCCTCAATTTTAAAACTCAGTGTTTTGCATTCCCACTCACATAAAAAGTAGCTCTTTAGTCAGATAAAATCAGTAAATGTATTTAAAGTTTTCAAGGAAGCTATAACAAAATGCAGCCATGTAATAACATACACAATTTAACATAACACAATTTAACATGTGTAATAATATACACAATAGTACACAATTTTGTGGGGGCACATAGCTTAGGGAAAAGATTCCTCCCTATTGAAAGACCTTACAAATATATATATAAAGAAAATAAATGTGAACATTAGCAGTAACAACTCATAGAAAGTAACTCAGTGTCTTTAGTGACAGGTGGTCAAATTTCTCCCATCTGTACATGAGATATTAACACTATGCAAGAATATTAATTATATACTATCCAATTTCAGAATGCTAGTAAGTGATAGCTTACATCGGTAATTCTAGTTTTTTCATGATGTCTCTAATTTCTAGAAGAGAAAAATATCATAAAATAAAGTTGGAGAAACGCTTTTTCTTACAATTTGTCCACTTAACTATGGAAAGAGCAAAGAGAAGATTCTTAGGTTAATACAAAAATCATTAAAGAGTCTTTGTTGGATATATGCATAGAAGATATTTTCTCTGAAACTGTATCCAGCATCTTACCTCCCTTCATGGCACATTTTAACAGACAGAAGTTCTTAATTTCAGTTAAATTCAGGTTTATTATATGTTTCTTCTGGATTTGTGCTCTTTGTATCCTTTTTTAAAAATCTTTGCCTATCAAAATTATTGGGGCATTTCCCTAACCTTTATTCTAGGCACTGTATGGTTTTGTATTCATATTTATTTTTACGACCTATTTGGAATAAATTTTTGTATAAAGAGTAAGTTTAAAAGGAAAATAATTATACTTTTCCCAAAAAGGTTATCCAAACAATGCAGTATGTTTTTTAAAAAGAAATTCTTTTTTCACATAATACTGAAGTGGGATTTTTGTGATAAATCAGGAGACTGAATATGTGTGGTCTGTTACTGGACAATCTGTTTTGTTCCTTAAATCTATGTAAGGAAAATACCCTTGTGATAATCACACCCTCTTAAAATTTACATACATTTAAAATAAATTTTGATTGTTCCTAGTTTGTTCTCCTCCAAAATTTGAAATTTTCTGTGTTGAAGTGTTATATAACTTTTGTAAATTTACTTCTAAGTATTGGGTGTTTTATTTTTATGTTCTTATAAGCTAAGTAAAAATTTAGTATATTTATAGGTGTTACATATGAGTACAATTAAATTTATTTAATAATGACATTGGATCCAACAAATTTGCTGAATTAACTGAATTCTAATAGTTTATTTTTTTATTTTAGGCTTTTTTTTTTACATATACAATCTTGTCATCTGCAAACAATGACAGTTTTATTTCCTGCTTATGCTGATTTTTCTCACTGCTTTATTGTACTAGAGAGAATTATAGTAAAATGTTTAAAGTAATTGGAGATACTGGAATTCTTGTTCTGGAACTCAGAGGATGATTTTTCATCATTTCACAATTAATTGTGATGCTTTTTTTTTTTTTTTTACATATCCTTATCAGAGCAAGAAGTCTTAATTCTTCTATTACTAGTTTGCTAAGTGTATTGTTTTGTTTCATTTTATCATATGTGTTGGTTGTATCAAATACTATTTATGTGTTAAATGCAACAATCAGATACATTTTTTAAAGATATATTCTTTTAAAATGTAGATTTAGATTGATTAGTTTTTGAATTGTTAAACAAATTTTGCACTATTGGAATAAATCTCACTTAGTAATTATGTAGGATACTTATAATGTTCTATTCACTTTCCTTGTATTTTGTCTGGGATATCTTTTGGTCTTTGTGAGAGAGACTGGACTGGAATTTTCCTTTCTTTAATTGTCCTTGTCAGGTTTGTTATCAAGTTTATTCTAGCCATAATGATAAATTTGTAAGTGTTCCCTTCTTTTTCTATTGTTTGATAATTTGTGTAAGCTTTGTAATTGATGTTCAAAAAACTAATCAATGAGGACTTCTGGGACCAGAGTTTATTCTATGTGTAGGTTTAGACACAGGTTCCATTTTTAAAATAGATACAGCATTACTCATTACTAGCACTTTCTGTGTCTCATGGGATCATACTCTAGTTTGTTGTTTACTGTACATCCCCTTTTCTTTCTCTCTTTTTATTTCTGTCTGGGTATTTTCTATCAACTTATCTTCCAGTTCAGTAAGAATTAGTCAACATGCATATTTTACAGTTCTAGAGTTTGTATTTGATTCTACTTTATAGTTCTCTTAAGAAATGCTCCTCTTTTTTATTTCTTTTATTGAATATATTTACCCCAGTAACTTTAAAGTATTTTTAAGTCACTTCCAGCAATTGGAGAATTGTTGATTTGTTCCCATTTTCCCTTGCTTTCAGATTGTGTATCATTATTGATTGGTGGACATTATGTTCAAAAATATGGTGGCTCTGATTGTGGTTATAATTCTCCTAAAGAATTTAATTTCCTTCTGCAGTTAAAGAGCAGAGATTGATCTCTCACACTAATCAGAGACTGGGCATGTCCCAGGGTTTTTCCAGGCCTTGTGAAACGTATACTTTCTCTGGTTTGCAATGTTTCTAGACCTCTGGGCACATCTTAGGAAACAGCTGCTTACCAGAGTGGAAAAGCAACTGAGGAAGCCCAGTGTACCTGTTTGTTTCCCTTCTCTCTGTCATCTTAGATTCATAAAGTCTGGCTGCCTTTTTTGCTCCCTGATGGCTTTAAACAGCCTGTTTGTTTGTGTGTTTGTTTTTTAAAGTCTAGCTTTTATAGACTTTCCTGGTAAAACTTGTCTTTATTAGTGACAGGTGGTATATTTTTTACTTTATGGATTCTAAATATGTAAGACAAAGGTTTATGAAAGTTTTCATAGATCTCTCAAACTGAAAACTCATATTTCACTTGCAAATTATGATAAAAATGGGAAAAACAATTAAAAGTTAAAAACAGAAACCTTAACTTTGGAAACAGAAGGACTTACTAGTTAAAGCACTGTGTTTGGAGTCAGAGGACATAGATCATGGGCTTTGTGTAATTCGGGAGAAGTTACCAAACCTTCCTAACCTTAATTTTCCTCATCTATCAAATACAAATAAAAATGGTAGTTACTTCAGATAATTAAATATAATACATTTTATAAATCACTTAACATAAATTATTTAGCATAGTTTTGGCAGCTATTACTCATTGGATAAACCATAACTACTAAAATCATGAGTATTTATTTAATGAACAAAAACGTTTAAAAGTGAAATCAACTAGGAAATATACATTATTATTAAAAATATACTCATGGTTCAATTTGATTAATCATATTCAAACTATGTGGATCTTTTAATATAGTAATATGCATCATATTTTTAAGAAATTATATCTCTATGTCATATCCACATCTAAATCAAAATTTCTAAGTTCTCTCTGCCAGGTCTAAAAGGTAAAAATTGTATGCATTTTTTACAATTTATAGATAAGGTTAGTTCCCAAAAATATATATATAAATCTAATTTTCTTATCAAATATATTGCACCTATTCATTTTTATGTTATTTACATATGTTTGTGAATATGTGTTTTCAGAAATGAGATTAAATTTTATTTTTAAGTAATTTTATTTTTAAATGATCTACTTGCTAATTAAATTTTAAGCCACTCATACAATTTTAGGATTATGAGGTCATTTGTCAGCATTTCTGCCAGAAGCCTTTTGAAAATCAATTATGTGAAGCAAATAATTTAGATATAAAACCATATGAAATATTTTATGATAAGATAATGCTATACACATATTAAGTCTCAAAGTAGAGAGCATAGTGTAAATTAATCACAATGAGTAAGGTATAGCATTATTGCCATATACCATCTTTACATTACTGGAATAAGACCATTATATGGTAATCGTATTATTTTAAAAAAACATAAGTTTTCCTTCTAATTAACTTTGAGAGACAATATGGAGATATGTGGAGAAACTAACACAAAATCCTCCTGATCCTGAATAACTGATAGAGTTTTCTGAGTGTTTTCTATGTTCTGGGTATTGTTTTTAGGGCTCTATATGGATTTATTAATTTACTCCTTCCAACAGTTAAGTGATGCAATTATTACATCTATTTAACAGGAGGTTCAACATGGGTACAAAGAGTGAAGTAGCCTAGCCAAGGCCCGTGGGCTGCAAGTTGATTTCTGAATGATATTTTTAAGAAATTATATCTCTATGCCATAGCCCCATCTAAATCAAAATTTCTAACTTCTCTCTGCCAGGTCTAAAAGATAAAAATTGTATTTATTTTTTACAATTTATAGATAAGGTTAGTTCCCAAAAAATTATATATAAATCTAATTCTCTTATCAAATATATTGCTTTCTGATTCAGAAAGTCAGAATCTAAACCTAGTTCTGTCATGAAATAGTCATTTAATCATTCTTTAATATTGCCTTTATCAAGGACACAAAAGAGATACATGAGAGTGGAATAAGGTGTGATCAAGAAGATATCAATAGTGACAAAGGGAATAAGAAGGAGGGAATCACCAATGCTAAAGTCATAAATTAAATCACAAATTACGTTTAACTGAGAGCAAGCATGGAACTCCAGAGTGAGAATGTTGCATTATTTATGAACAAATTCTTTACTTGTACTTTTGAATCTCTTTATAAATTGTGTATGTTATATTGTATTCCACTTTGTATAATTAAGATACTAATTATTTTTACAGTTAATTTAATATGGAAATAAAATGTGTGAAATGCTTTTACGAGTACCTGGTACATAGTTAGCATTCAATAAATGTTAGCTAGAATTATTTATAATTTCCTAGGTTACCTTAACAGTCTGCATCAATCTAGTGACAACACTAACAAAACTGCATTTCACTGATATCCTATGCTAGGATTTGGGAAACCTTGTTCTTCTTAAGTACCTTCTGTCACTGGCAGCTCCATGTAAAGCTCAGGAATGGTCAAGCCAGAGCTTTTAGTTGCTAGAGCCGCATTCACTCCAAACTAAGGGCCAGTGACTTGCATTTTCTGAGACCACTGCCAGGGTTATTTTCTCTCTACAAAGTTCTAATGCCTTACTCCGTCAAATATGTTGTAGATACGACACTGAATCCTATTGTTCTAAGCTGGGAGCCTAAACATTTCCTTAGGAGTCCTTCCTTCTAAAGGTTACCATCATTTTCACAATAGCTGTCACTTGTGGATTAGTTGAGGTATTCGTACAACAAAAACTTTAGCTGTCTTATTTATAATGAGACAGGGGAATAACAAAACTGAATTTATTGTAAATGTATTGGAAAATTAGAGAATCAAAAGAAGTCTGGACAAAAAGCCCTTGCAAAACAGGTAGCAGAAAATCCAACCATTATAGACCACAGGAAAAAATTTGTTAGGATGGCCTGCTGCCGCTTCTGCACAATCATTGTGCTATTACTGGACAATGAACTTCACTTCTTATATAGCTGGTTCTCCTGGTTTCTTTGAGTCACTCACTCTAAATTCAAAGACCAAGTCTCAGCTGGTCATGGCTATTAAAAGTGTTCATGCTTTAACTTTTAGAAAGAAAGGGGAAGAAATGTTGTAGTTCACTTCACTCCCAAAGTTGGAAAACAAGCCTTACCTTTCACAAAAACATATCCAATGAGATACTAGATCACCAAAATAGCACATCTGTGCTCTACCTTCTTATTAAATGTAGATGTATACTGCATCTGAGGCCAGATTACATCTCTTTATCTTCTGATTGGACCATGCATTTTCTCCATCAAAGTTTTAGAGAGATGTTCAAACCATAACAATTACACCACTAGAATGGCCAACTACCAGGTATTAATAGTCACCCAATTCACATGGAAGAAGCTATCAAGGAAGAATACCTAAGAAAAAAATGCTCACCTAAAGGGTTGAATATGCCTTTAGAGGGCATATTAAGACAGCAAACATTGTGCAGAAAATCATGGGTACCACCTCATATCTAACTGTATCTGCTCTAATGTACTCAAGATACTTATTCTAAAAATGCTTTTTTTCTTTTATTTTTAACACCTTTATTATAATTTTTCCAATAGAATCTTCATTTAAAATGTTTATGCTTATATTTATTGAATACCCAATATATGTTGGACACTGTTCTAAGTGCTTTAAATGTACTAACTTAAGTCACAAAATAATTGAATAGTTGTTATTATGATCTCTGATTTGCAGATTGGGAAACTGAACCATAGAGAACTTACATAATTTAGCCAAGATCCCACGAATGGTAAGAAGTAGAGCTGAATTTTATTCCAGAAACCATGCCATGAATCATTAATCTCTCACACAAACACAAACACACAAACATATGTGTAGATATGTAGAGAGAGGAAGAGAGAGACAGAGAGACCAAGAGAGATCAGTAAAGAAAGAGCCAAACACAATTATGTGTATGACATAATCAGGTTATAAAGTGCTTTTGAACTAAAATGACAGTTCGATATTGTCAAAACTCAATTTGCTTTTTAAAATACCAAAATCAACTGTTTTAAATAACCACTATGGAAAAGTAGACAGGACATTTCTGCATGTCCCAGTGCCTCAATGTTCAATTGCCTCACCTAAAAATTTTTAATAAACAAAACAAAACCAAAAATGGCAGCCTGACATCTTTTGCGATTTACAGCACTGAGGTACTTTGGCACAGAATGAATTAGATAAAGGGGACCTGGAGTTATAGGAAATCATTGATGAATTGATTTTATACTAAGATGACTGGTTTCTCTGGCTTTTCTCTCAAGATGATTCATCAGTTGGCCGCTCACATCAAGTATTTTAGAGCAGAGTGTTCTTTCATTGGGAATCATTCTTTTCGTAATAGCAGAAATGATGGACACTTAACAGTTTCAATGTGCTTCTGTTCTTGCAACTGAAATCGTCTTTGGTAGAAAGTTAAAAAAAAAATGGATGCAGTTGTTCCATTGGGATATTTGTCATTTCTTTAGACAATGCATTTAATGTGTCTAGAAGACTCTGAATAGAATGACTGAACAAACTTCCGGTTACACAATGATAAGAAACTCTTACCTAATTTGTTATGTCTGTCATTCAAAAAACAGTTAAAAAACAAGTTTGCTTAAATCAGGTTGCCTTACTGCTTCAAAAAATAAGGAATCGATTTGCTAAAATTATTTTGAAATATGAGAAACATAGAGGCAAGTGGATAGATTATATAAATCTAAACTATTATGATGTATATTTTATAAAATGTCATTTGGAAGAAATATATTAAAATGTTGACTCCTTATAAATAAAATATTTAATGATACCTGATTTCCATTAGAGATAATGATTAATATACATTTATGTGGAGAAGGTCATGAATTTCTTTTTTTTTTCAGTGTAACTGGTTATTTATTTTTTAATGTCTTTATTGGAGTATTATTGCTTTACAATATTGTGTTAGTTTCTGCTGTATAATAAAGTGAATCAGCTATATGCATACATATATCCCTATAACCCTCCCACTAGCATCTCCCTCCCACCCTCCCTATCCCACCACTCTGGGTAGTCACGAAGCACCAAGCTGATCTCCCTGTGCTATGCAGCTCTTTCCCACTAGCTATCTATTTTACATTTGGTAGTGTATATATGTCAATGTCACTATCTCACCTTGTCCCAGTTTACCCTCGCCCCTCCCCATGTCCACAAGTCCATTCTCTACGTCTGCGTCTTTATTCCTGTCCTGCCCCTAAGTTCATTAGAACCATTTTTTTTTCTTTTTTAGATTCCATATATATGTGTTAGCATATGGTATCTGTTTTTCTCTTTCTGACTTATTTCACTCTGTATGACAGACTCTAGATCCATCCACCTCATTACAAATAACTCAATTTCGTTTCTTTTTATGGCTGAGTAATATTCCATTGTATATATGTGCCATATATTTTTTATCCATTCAACTGTTGATGGACACTTAGGTTGATTCCATGTCCTGGCTATTGTAAATAGAGCTGCAATGAACATTGTGGTACATGACTCTTTTTGAATTATGGTTTTCTCAGGGTATATGCCCAGTAGTGGGATTGCTGTGTTGTATGGTAGTTCTAGTTTTAGTTTTTTAAGGAACCTCCATACTGTTCTCCACAGTGGCTGTATCAATTTACATTCCCACCAACAGTGCAAGAAGGTTTCCTTTTCTCCACACCTTCTCCAGCATTTATTTTTTGTAGATATTTGATGATGACCATTTTGACTGGTGTGAGGTGATACCTCATTGTAGTTTTGATTTGCATTTCTCTAATGATTAGTGATGTTGAGCATCCTTTCATGTGTTTGTTGGCTATCTGCATATCTTCTTTGGAGAAATGTCTATTGAGGCCTTCTGTCCATTTTTGGATGGGGTTGTTTGTTTTTTTGCTATTGAGCTGCATGAGCTCTTTACATATTTTGGAGATTAATCCTTTGTCAGTTACTTTGTTTGCAAAAATTTTCTCACATTCTGAGGGTTGTCTTTTCATCTCGATTATAGTTTCCTTTGCTGTGCAAAAGCTTTTAAGATTCATTAGGTGCTATTTGTTTATTTTTGTTTTTATTTCCATTTCTTTAGGAGGTACGTCAAAAAGGATCTTGCTGTGATTTATATCAAAGAGTGCTCTTCCTATATTTTCCTCTAAGAGTTTTATAGTGTCTAGACTTACATTTAGGTCTTTAATCCATTTTGAGTTTATTTTTGGGTATGGTGTTAGGAAGTGTTCTAATTTCATTCTTTTATATGTGGCTGTCCAGTTTTCCCAACACCACTTACTGAAGAGTCTGTCTTTTTCCATTGTATATTCATGCCTCCTTTATCAAAGATAAGGTGACCATATGTGTGTTGGTTTATCTTTGGGCTTTCTATCCTGTTCCATTTATCTATATTTCTGTTTCTGTGCCAGTACCATACTGTCTTGATTACTGTAGCTTTGTAGTATAGTCCAAAGTCAGGGAGCCTGATTCCTCCAGCTCCGTTTTTCTTTCTCATGATTGCTTTGGCTATTTGGGGTCTTTTCTGTTTCCATACAAATTGTAAAATTTTTTTGTTCTAGCTCTGTGAAAAATGCCATGGTAGTTTTACAGGGAGTGCATTGAATCTGTAGATTGCTTTGGGTACTATAGTCATTTTCACAAAGTTGATTCTTCCAATCCAAGAACACGGTATATCTCTCCATCTGTTGGTATCAACTTTAACTTCTTTCATGATTGTCTTACAGGTTTCTGCATACAGGTCTTTTGTCTCCCTAGGTAGGTTTATTCCTAGGTATTTTATTCTTTTTGTTGCTGTGGTAAATGGGACTGTTTCCTTAATTTCTCTTTCAGATTTGTCATCATTAGTGTATAGGAATGCAAGAGATTTCTGTGCATTAATTTTGTACCCTGCTACCAAATTCATCGATTAGCTCTAGTAGTTTTCTGGTACCATCTTTAGAATTCTCTGTGTATAGTATCATATAATCTGCAAACAGTGACAGTTTTACTTCTTCTTTTCTGATTTGGATTCCTTTTATTTCTTTTCCTTCTCTAATTGCTGTGGTTAAAATTTCCAAAACTATGTTGAATAAAGGTGGTGAGAGTGGGCAACCGTGTCTTGCTCCTGACTTTACAGGAAATGATTTCAGCTCTTCACCACTGAGAATGATGTTGGCTGTGGGTTTTTCATATATGGCCTTTATTATGTTGAGGTAGGTTCCCTCTATGCCTACTTTCTGGAGAGTTTCTATCATAAATGGGTGTTGAATTTTGTCAAAAGCATTTTTTTGCATCTACTGAGGTGATCATATGGTTTTTCTCCTTCTATTTGTTAATATGGTTTACCACATTGATGTATTTGCGTATATTGAAGAATCCTTGCATTCCTAGGATAAACCCCAGTTGATCACTGTGTATGATCCTTTTAATGTGCCGTTGGATTCTGTTTGCTAGTATTTTGTTGGGGATTTTTGCATCTATGTTCATCAGTGATATTGGCCTGTAGCTTTCTTTTTCTGTTACATCTTTGTCTGGTTTTAGTCTCTGGGTGATGGTGGCCTCATAGAATGAGTTTTGGAGTATTCCTCTCTCTGTTATAATTTGGAAGAGTTTGAGAAGGATAGCTGTTAACGCTTCTCTAAATGTTTGGTAGAATTCGCCTGTGAAGTCTTCTGGTCCTGGGCTTTTGTTTGTTGGAAGATTTTTAATCACAGTAATTTCAGTGCTTCTGATTGGTCTGTTTATATTTTCTATTTCTTCCTGGTTCAGTCTCAGAAGGTTGTACATTTCTAAGAATTTGTCCATTTGTTCCAGGTTGTCCATTTTATTGGCATATAGTTGCTTGTAGTAATCTCTCATGATCCTTTGTATTTCTTCAATGTCAGTTGTTACTTCACCTTTTTCATTTCTAATCCTGTTGATTTGAGTCTTCTCCCTTTTTTTCTTGATGAGTCTGGCTAATGGTTTATCAGTTTTGTTTATCTTCTCCAAGAACAACCTTTTAGTTTTATTGATCTTTGCTATTGTTTCTTTCATTTCTTTTTCATTTATTTCTGATCTGATCTTTATGATTTCTTTCCTTCGCTAACTTTAGAGTTTTTTTCTTCTTCTTTCTCTACTTGCTTTAGGTGTAAGGTTAAGTTGTTTATTTGAGATGTTTCTTGTTTCTTGAGGCAGGATGTATTGCTATAAACTTCCCTCTTAGAACTGCTTTTGCTGAATCCCATCGGTTTTGTGTCATTGTGTTTTCATTGTCATTTTTTCTCGGTGTTTTTTGATTTCCCCTTTTGATTTCTTCAGTGATCTCTTGGTTATTTAGTATTGTTGTATTGTATTTAGTATTATTGTATTGTTTAGTCTCCATGTGTTTTTATATTTTACAGAATTTTTCCTGTAATTGATATCTAGTCTCACAGCATTGTGGTCAGAAAATATACTTGATACAATTTCACTTTTCTTAAATTTACCAAGGCTTGACTTGTGACCCAAGATATGATATATCCTGCAGACTGTTCCATGAGCACTTGAGGAGAAAGTGTATTCTGTTGTTTTTGGATGGAATGTCCTATAAATATCAATTAAGTCCATCTTGTTTAATGTGTCATTTAAAGCTTGTGTTTCCTTATTTATTTTCATTTTGGATGATCTGTCCTTTGATGAAAGTGGGGTGTTAAAGTCCCCTACAATGATTGTGTCATTGTTGATTTCCCCTTTTATGGCTGCTAGCATTTGCCTTATATATGGGGGTGCTCCTATGTTGGGTGCATAAATATTTACAATTGTTATTTCTTCTTCTTGGATTGATCCCTTGATCATTATGTAGTGTCCTTCCTTGTCTCTTATAACATTCTTTATTTTAAAGTCTATTTTGTCTGATATGAGAATTGCTACTCCAGCTTTCTTTTGGTTTCCATTTGCGTGGAATATCTTTTTCCATCCCCTCACTTTCAGTCTGTATGTGTCCCTAGGTCTGAAATGAGTCTCTTTTAGACAACATATATTCAGGTCTTGTTTTTGTATCCATTCAGCCAGTCTATGTCTTTTGGTTGGAGCACTTAATCCATTTACAATTAATGTAATTATCAATATGTATGTTCTCATTACCATTTTCTTAATTGTTTTGTGTTTGTTATTGTAGGTCTTTTCCTTCTCTTGTGTTTCTTGCCTAGAGAAGTTCCTTTAGCATTTGTTGTAAAGCTGGTTTGGTCATGCTGAACTCTCTCAGCTTTTGCTTGTCTGTAAAGGTTTTAATTTCTTCATCAAATCTGAATGAGATCCTTGCTGGGTAGAGTAATCTTGGTTGTAGGTTTTTCCCTTTCGTCCCTTTAAATATGTTCCTTCTAGAGTATATATATATATTTTTTTTTGCGGTACGCGGGCCTCTCACTGCTGCGGCCTCTCCCGCCGCGGGGCACAGGCTCAGGACGTGCAGGCCCAGCGGCCACGGCTCACGGGCCCAGCCACTCCGCGGCATGTGGGATCCCCCCGGACCGGGCCACGAACCCGTGTCCCCTGCATCAGCAGGCGGACTCCCAACCACTGTGCCACCAGGGAAGCCCCCCTTCTAGAGTATTTTTAATTTCAGTTATTGTGATTTTGGCCTAGGGGATACATATAATCAAGCACACATCTCAGTAGAAGGTTGCTGCTGGCCACAAGGAACAGATATCTTAGTTAATAGTTTTAGTGATTTTCTAAGTATAGGAAGATGCAAGAATCCAGGTTCATAAAAAATTTCTCCTGAAAATATCAAACTATCTAAGGACAAGTTCTGTCAGTTTTCCCAGAGCATAGAGTGCCTCATCCTGATCTCTACTCTTAATTCCTTTCAGTGGTTTTGTAGGTCAGTGACTGCAGTAGCTAATAATCTGATTGTTGTAGAACTGAATGCTGGGCAACATTCTTTATTTTACAATCCCTTCTCTTTTAGTCTTGATTTTGACTAAGATTTGGGAGGCACTGTGTGACCAATGTGTCCCATGGTGCTAGGAATGTTCATTCCCAGGTCATGTGAAGATTTCATTGATTGGCTACTCAATGTGTTGTTACTAGACTAGGCCCAGTTAACAGTAACCAAAAGCTTCTTGAACGCCTGGTCATACTAGTCTGTTATGATCCAGGAAATTGTTCTCTCTTGTTCCTTCTTCCCATATCTAGAGTTACACTATTATAATCATTGATCTTATAGAACTATATATTTGTCATTTCAAGCTACCTAGTCATCAATAATTTTATTGAGGCTCAGTTACATATTTGGTAATGCAAGAAACAATATTCTTGTAAAACAGGCAGAATTCAATATATAATATAGTAATATAGCTAATAACATTAATAAGAACATAAGTAAGTATTTAAGCTAAGAACTTCCATTAGGCACTGCCCAGTATCTCCCCAGGTTGTCTGACTAGCCTGTTCTGCACCAATCGCTATCTTTAAGGGAAACTATATATTGGCATTGTACATAAAGTTCACCAAAGATATCTGCAGGTGCAAGGTGAGTGGTGGGTCACTGTGACCCGTACAGGACTGAGAAGGAAATGTTGTTTTCTAAAGAGTTAACATGACTGGCACCAGAAGGAGAAAAATTGATCTTTATGGTTGAGCAGGTATTTCTGCCTTTGGGGAGGTCTGGTTAACACATAGTGCACATGCAGAAGGACAACTGGAGGGGAAAGAGGAGGCCAAAGGGCAGAGAAAAAGTTTTATTTTTTCTCGTCTTGCTTAAAACATGAATATTTATTTCATCAATTGGCAATGTCAATAATTCTCTGTAAGTTTTATATATATATAAAACAAAATCCAAAAACAATGAACAAAATTAGGTGGAGTGGTGGGAATTTAACAATATAAGTACAAAAATAATCTGGAATAATTAAGTAAATGTGAGATAGAATAGTCATTATGAAACATTTATCCTGCAAATATAAAACTAGTGGAATAAAATATAATTATAAGAAAATATTTATGTAAATTTATGGAATAGAATTTCTCAAAATGTTAAAAAAAACTATAAACAGAAGGAAGGATAGTTTTGACTGTTTTTTTGCTATTTTGCTGTTATATATAAACTATACACACATATAATATTTCCATTAAAAAAGAAACCAGAATAACAAAACATTTGGAATTTTATTTATAATATATTTGAATCTGTAAATATATTTATACATGTTTTACAAATCAATAAGAAAATATGAAGACAATGAAAATTAGACAGCAGATAATTATGACTTTACCTGCTCATACATTTGTCACAGTAGGAAATAATTTTCATTTTTGAGGTATCATAATGTCATCTATTTCTACTGACCATTAAAGCTCTTGTATTCTCTATTCATAGAGCAGTGATAGCTTTCAATATCTGAGAATGGCATTTTAGTAGAAAGTATCAAATCATATTGATTCTATAATTCTAACTTACAGTTTTAGAGATTTAGTACATAAGAATTTTTGCTATTCAATATTTCTAAAAGTATTCAAAAGACACCCTCTACATGCCAAGTAATTTTTCAAAATCTTCAATGTTGGCCATAATTCCAGCAGAGTTATTTTGAGTTGCTCAAGCTCAGCATTTTCATACTCTCTCTCTCTCTTTTAGACAACACACATAATTTGGGTTTTAAATACCACAGGGAAAAAAATTATGAAGACTAGAACAAACTAATATATACAGAAATGCATTGTTAATTTTATCTACAAACAGGCCACTCCATCTGTTCAAACATAATGTTCCAAACTTAGGAATATGTTCCAAACCAAAGAGCATGATATTTGACAGATGGAGAGGTCTGCAAGCCTGTCTGGAGCACAGAATACTATAGAGTTTGTAGCAGGGTCCAATTTTCCACGCTAAATGAAATCTAATCAAAATTTCTTCCCAATAAACATCAAAATCAGCACCAATGTTACCAATTGCTATGCATCATAGACCAACTCATTTTATTTATTTTCTTTCTCATACGCAAGAAACCCATACCTACTTTCTGAGTCAATTTTCTACTTTCATGGTTGTTCTCCTACATAAATAAGTACAAATGCAAAACATATTTCATGTAAAATAAAAGTCACTAATGAGTCAAACACAGGATGACCTACTCTTTAGCATAAAAATATTGTGTGAGTGCTATTTTTAGAAAAATTAATCATTTAAGGATCATGTCATAATATATAAAATTTGGGAAAAGCTTTGATAGGATTTTGATAAATCTCTTCAATTTATTGAAATAAACAGCAGAACAAGAAGTATAGGATATTTGTGTTTCCCTAAAACATGTAGCCAGTGAGTGACTGTATAAGATTTATTTGCTCTTGTCCAGTGTTCCATTATAAAATCCAGCATTCTAACTTGGGAGATTGCCTCATCATCATTAAAATTTCAGTACAATTAAACTTTAAGACAAAAATTTTACTGAAAATGTCTGTGTCATATAGGTTGCTCAGAACTGAGAACACCACTTCTACTTATATAAATTAATCATAGGCTTATCAAATAGAGCATGAGGGCACTGTAGGGGAGGAAAATTTTTCTCTTTTCTTCCCTTCTAGGTTCTTTGGATGATTTAATAAACTCACGAGACAAATTAATGGGAGAAAAATAAATTTAATTTTGCATGCATGGGAGCTCATAAAAATATGACACTCAAAGAAGTGACCAAAGCAGGCAGCTTTTATACTTTTAAACAAAGAAACAATTATATACAAAGAATTGAAAAAGGGTTTGGGGCTTGAGGTAGCAAATTAATGAAGAAATAACAAAGTTTGTTTATACCTCATCACCTGAATTCACTATCTCTGGTAATAAGGATGCTTTCTACCCACCAGGTTCAGGGAGGGTGCCTTTCACATGGGGAATATATTCCCTGCTTTCAGGGGGACAAGGGAGGGTTGGAATGTCCTTCTTGCACCAGCTGTTTCTGAAGTAACTTTAATTCAAAATAATCAGTATGTCAAAGTAGCATATTTTGGGGTGGCATATTTTTATCTGCCTCAGCATCCAGTGATAAATGTGTAGATAAAATATATTGATATTGTTACGGAATTGAAATTGAATCCACTTGCCTGCCATGCAGCAGAGCCAATCTACTAACACAGGTTGTGGTGAAAGAATGTACAGCGTTTATTGCAGGGTACCAAATAAGGAAAATGGGCAGCTCATGCTCAAAAGACCCAAACTCCCCAGTGGCTTTCAGGGAAGGGTTTTTAAAGGCAACATTTGGGGTGAGGGTTGCAGCTTGTAGACTCTCTTCTGATAAATTGGTGGTGAGGTAGCAGGGTTGATGTTTCAGAAGTCTTAATCATCAACCTTCTTGTTCCAACCCGTCTGGGATCTACTTGCTTGTGGTCAACATGTCATCACAATCCTCCACTTGGTCAGGGATCTTAGTTTCTGCATAAAAACTCAAAGGTATGCATCAGATTGTTATGTATATCCCTTGAGGAGGAACTGGGATTCTGTTTTATCCCTGAGCTCTTGTTCATGCTATCTCGCTTGGTTCTGCATTCCATCACTTCTCTAATTAGTAACTGCTTGAGTCTGCTCTTTGGAACACAGGGAATGCCTACGAGACTAAATCATTTTTCCTACAAACAAAAAATGAGGGGCACAGAGTAGTCTTGACACTGAGAAGGCATCACGGGGTCCTGCTCAGTCTCAATATATGTTGATGAGTGTCACATGACATCTGAGTACTTGAAACTGAAACACAGTTCAATATCTAATTTTAACATTTCAATATTCAGAGCCACTTATGACTTTGCATCTCAGGAAGCTTGGCATCATTTAAACCCTACTTCTAGCTGTGTTCAGCTCCAAACTTGAATAGTTATGACCATGCCCTATCACCTGTTGTGGTTCTTGGGGCAGGCAAAAACATTTTATAACAATGGGAAACCCTAAAGGATGCTAACTTTTATCTTTTTCAGAAGTATTATAATTACATATGAACTTGAAGGGGAGCAGAATTTTCCATCCCAAAATATTCCACATTAGTGTAAGGATTATCTTGAGCTATTTATTTTTAAGAAATTGGAGAAACAGGAAAAACTCTGAAAATCAGTAGAAGTTACAGTATAGTAAGAAAAATTTATATTTGAAAGGGAAATCTCCATTTTTAAGGGTATTTCCCTCTCTGTACCAGGAAAAAGAGGTTGATAAATTTCTAGAAATTTATCAATGGAGATGGCTTGGACTTAAATCTGTATAACAACCATACACTTGTTTACTGTGCTTTGCCTGACAACCTTCCATAACTGTCTCCCCAACCCCCAACATCTTTTGTCTTTAGCTGGAGACAGTATTTAGGGTGGTGCTAGGCCATTTCCATTTCCGGGAGCTACTAAGTTTTCCTGGATATTTTCCATATATACAAGAGGTATATATGTTATTAAACTTCTGTTTGTTTTTCTCCTGTTAATTTACCTTTTATTATGGGGGCAGGATGTCTCATCCAAGAACCTAGAAGGGTAGAGGGAAAATTATTTTTCCTCCCCTATAAAATGCCTTTCTGAAGATATTTCCTTTTCTTACACCTCAAAGAAATTGAATATTCAAGCAACTTGACCATAAATCTAAAGACTGAAGTACTTATGCTTCATTTATTAGGTATAAAAACCTTCATAATATTATGCAAAATTCAGGTAAAATCAATATTTCATAGCCATGCTTGAGCTATCCCAATCTACTTTTTCTCTAGTCATGAAATAAATTATTCTAGATTTTTAAATCAGATATTCCACCATTGAGTGGTTATATTATTATTTTGATAGTCATTTATTTGTCCACGTCATTCCCACATAAAATGCTCTGAATATTCTCTCAAATTTACAGGATTCTATTAAATGCTATTCTGCGTTGACATGAGCTACTTAATGACATAATCTCAAATTTTGGTTCTGAGGTTAATTCCCAATTATATGAAGTTTTAGTGAACCTGTAACTGTCTACACCAATAAAAATTAATTGAGAGGATGTTTGCAATGCCAAAGTAGATCTTCAGATACTTCTTTGTATTTAAGTGTGAATTCATCTTCTCTTTTTAGATCCCACATATTAGTATGTCCCCACATCCTTTATTCCCATCCCCTTTGAGTTTTCTTATAATTTCTAACCTAGCATATCTTGTAACACTGGTAACTGTTGTCACCAGGTTATGTATGTTTATGTTGAACTTCAACTTTTTCCACAAGTTTGAGAAAATAAATCAGATTCAGAAAGAGAAGATAAACTTTCCTGGCTGTGGGAAAAAAGTCTTATTTCCATCCACCACTGGACTGCTCCCATGTGGATCTCTTTTCATAATTCCATACTCATAAATACTGGTTCCTATTCAACAACACTGACAACTTTACTAGGCATCTCAATCTTAAGGTTAGGTTTAGGTGGTGCAATATATTATCTACTGGAGAAATATGAAGGAAGCAGTAATTTCAAGAACAATGAAATAGAGTGGCTATTGCTAGATCAACAGATGCTAAAACAAAAAAAAAAGTAAAGGCTGAGATCAATTAACAGACAAATGAAAGCTAAGTGTGAAAGCCAGAGGTATCATTAGTAGCAAAAGAGGCTCTTATCTCCTGATTTGGGAGGCCCTGAGAAGACTAAATTTAGAAAACTCAGCTTAATAGCAATAATTACAACCACCATGCCAGGTGTTTTAGTATTGCTACAATAGGTCCTTTCAGCATGAAAGAGAGAGAAATATATTCTTATAAAAATAGGCATGTACTACAGGTATGGGGTTTCTTTTCCTGTCTACAAGGCAGCACGAGCACCACTAAATGGCTTATGAAATGTCACGGGATCCCAACATAACATTAAGTGACATTATGGGATCCCTTTTACAGAAGAGGAAGTACAAGTTTTTTTCATGACCATTAGATCCACTGATTGTATCACATGCTTCACTAACTAGGAGCTGCTAACAATCTGCTGAAGACACAGCTTGAGCACCAGCTTAGAGAAGGTCTTTTAAAAGGATAGCAAGGATAATCCACTATACACTTATCATACATAGAGGGTATAGTTTGTATCAAAGATTTTTACATAGACCTACATCCCATAAATCTTGGAAGCAAAGTTTGGGACTAGGAATGACTACATTTACCATCACTCCCAATGACCTTCTTGGAGGATTTGTGCTACCCAACTCTGGGTTATGTATTAGACATAAAAGGCAGAACACCTTTTCCTGGGACACAGTAAGTATCTATTGAATTACAAACTATGTCTGCTGCTAGGTCGCTTTGGGCTCCTTGTATCTGCGGACCAGAAGATTAAAAAAACACACACACACTATTTTGGTAGGAGTAATTGAGCCTATTGGAAGGAGCAAGGAGTGCTTTCACAGTGGAGACAAAGAGAAATATGTTTTGAACCCAGGTAATCTGCTTCGTTGTCTCTTGATACTTACTCCCTTGAGAAGTGTGACTATAAATGAACAGACACAGCACCCCTGACCTGAGAACATGTTGACTAGGGACTCATATCTCTCTGGGATGAGGGTCTAGATAAGGCCAGTAGGGGTGGTACCTGAGAGCAAAGGGAATGTAGAAACAGTAGAAGAAAAAGATGATGAGTATCAGTTACACCCCCAAGACGAATTGCAATGGTGGGAGCTACAGTTCTTCCCAATAACTTTTCTCTTCTATGGTTCCCCTAGAAAAAGAGGTCCACCAGAATCCTGGAAGAATGCCAAAAGGACTGTCTACAAATGTATATAAATAAGTTGAAGAGACTTCCCAGCTCCATGTAATATCAAATGGTGAAAATCTCCCAGAGATCTCCATCTCAACGCCAAGACCCAGCTCTGCTCAATGAACAGCAAGATACAGTGCTGGACACCCTATGCCAAACAACTAGCAAGACAGGAACACAACCCCACCCATTAGCAGAGAGGCTGTCAAAATCATAAGGTCACAGACACTCCAAAACATACCACCAGACGTGGACCTGTCCACCAGAAAGACAACATCAAGCCTCATCCACCAGAACACAGGCACTAGTCCCTTCAAACAGGAAGCCTACACAACCCCTGAACCAACCTCAGGCATGGGGGCAGACACCAAAAACAATGGGAACTACAAACCTGCAGGCTGGAAAAGGACACCATAAACACAGTAAGTTAAGCAAAATGAGAAGACAAAGAAACACATAGCAGATGAAGGAGCAAGGTAAAAACCCACCAGAGCTAACAAATGAAGAGGAAATAAGCAGTCTACCTGAAAAATAATTTAGAATAATGATAATAAAGATGATCCAAAATCTTGGAAATAGAATAGAGAAAATACAACAAACGTTTCACAAGGACCTAGAAGAACTAAAGAGCAAACAAACAATCATGAACAACACAATAAATGAAATTAAAAATTCCCTAGAAGGAATCAATAGCAGAATAATTGAGGCAGAAGAACAGATAAGTAACCTGGAAGATAAAATAGTGGAAATAACTACTGCAGAGAAGAATAAAGAAAAAAGAATAAAAAGAATTGAGGACAGTCTCAGAGACCCCTGGTACAATATTTAACCCACCAACAGTCGAGTTATATGGGTTCCAGAAGAAAAAGAGAAAAAGAAAGGGACTGAGAAAATATTTGAAGAGATTATAGTTGAAAACTTCCCTAATATGGGTAAGGAAATAGTTAATCAAGTCCAGGAAACACAGAGAGTCCCATACAGGATAAATCCAAGGAGAAACACGCCAAGACTCATATTAATCAAACTATCAAAAATTAAATACAAAGAAAACATATTAAAAGCAGCAAGGGAAAAACAACAAAAAACATACAAGGGAATCCCCATAAGGTTAACAGCTGATCTTTCAGCAGAAACTCTGCAAGCCAGAAGGGAGTGTCAGGACATATTTAAAGTGATGAAAGGGATAAAACCTACAACCAAGATTACTCTTTCCAGCAATGATCTCATTCAGATTTGATATAGAAATTAAAACCTTTAAAGACAAGCAAAAGCTAAGAGAATTCAGCACCATCAAACCAGCCTTACAACAAATGCTAAAGGAACTTCTCTAAGCAGGAAACACAAGAGAAGGAAAAGACCTACAATAACAAACCCAAAACAATTAAGAAAATGGTAGTAGGAACATACATATCAATAATTACCTTAAATGTAGATGGGTTAAATGCTCCAACCAAAAGACATAGAGTAGCTGAATGGATAGAAAAACAAGACCCGTATATATGCTGTCTACAAGAGACCCACTTCAGACCTAGGAACACATACAGACTGAAAGTAAGGGGATGGAAAAAGATATTCCATGCAAATGGAAATCAAAAGAAAGCTGGAGTAGCAATTCTCATATCAAGCAAAATAGACTTTAAAACAAAGACTATTACAAAAGACAAAGAAAGACACTACATAATCATCAAGGGATCAATCCAAGAAGAGGATATAACAATTGTAAATGTTTACACACCCAACATCGGAGCACCTCAATACATAAGGCAAAAACTAACAGACATAAAATGGGAAATCAACAATAACACAATCATAGTAGGGGACTTTAACACCCCACTTTCACCAAAGCACAGATCATCCAAAATGAAAATTAATCAGGAAACACAAGCTTTAAATGACACATTAAACAAGATGGACTTAATTGATATTTATAGGACATTCCATCCAAAAACAACATAATACACTTTCTTCTCAAGTGCTCATGGGACATTCTCCAGGATATATCATATCTTGGGTCACAAGTCAAGCCTTGGTAAATTTAAGAAAAGTGAAATTGTATCAAGTATCTTTTCTGACCACAATGCTATGAGACTAGATATCAATTACAGGAAATATACGTAAAAAATAAAAACACATGCAAGCTAAACAATACACTACTTAATAACCAAGAGATCACTGAAGAAATCAAAGTGGAAATCAAAAAATACCTAGGAAAAAAATGACAATGAAAACACAACGGCCCAAAACCTATGGGATGCAGCAAAAGCAGTTCAAAGAGGGAAGTTTATAGCATACAATCCTACCTTAAGAAACAAGAAACACCTGAAATAAACAACCTAATCTTACACCTAAAGCAATTAGGGAAGAAAGAACAAAAAAACCCCACAGTTAGCAGAAGGAAACAGAAGGAAAATAAAGATCAGATCCAAAATAAATGAAGAGGAAATGAAGCAAACAATAGCAAAAATCAATAAAACTAAAGGCTGGTTCTTTGAGAGGATAAACAAAATTGATAAACCATTAGCCACACTCATCAAGAAAAAAAGGGAGAACACACAAATCAATAGAATTAGAAATGAAAAAGGGGAAGTAACAACTGACACTGCAGAAATACAAAGGATCATGAGAGATTGCTACAAGCAACTGTATGCCAATAAAATGGACAACATGGAAGAAATACACAAATTCTTAGAAATGCACAACGTTCCAAGACTGAACCAGGAAGAATTAGAAAATATGAACAGACCAATCACAAGCACTGATATTGAAACTGTGATTTAAAATCTTCCAATAAACAAATCCCAGGACCAGATGGCTTCACAGGCAAATTCTATCAAACATTTAGAGAAGAGCTAACACCTATCCTTCTCAATCTCTTCCAAAATATAGCAGAGAGAGGAACACTCCAAAACTCATTCTATGAGGCCACAACCACCCTGATACCAAAACCAGACAAAGATGGTTTGGGAGTGTGGTTTAGAAAACTCAGCTAAATAATGGCAATAATTACAACCACCATGCCAGATGTTTTAGTATTGCTACAATAGGTCCTTTCAGCATGAAAGAGAGAGAAATATATTCTTATAAAAATAGGCATGTACTACAGGTACATGGTGCATAGTTGAGTTCTTGATTCTATCCTGAAAGTTTTTCCCTCAAAACTTTATATATTATATATTTTTTAAATATGTGCTTGAAATCCTCACCAATAATGCCTATATATCTATTTCACAAGCTTATAAGGGTTAAAAAAAAAAGAAAGAAAATATTTTTGAAAATGACTTGAAACTATACATTATGCTATATAGGGTATTAATACTAGTTATCAAATAACTATTAAATAGTCAATACACAAAGTTTTATATTAAATAGCTTACCAGTTCTGCACTAATTTATACTCAGATCTTTTGAAATAGATTTGCTTCTGTACAAACACATATGAATTTATGTACTTATTAGTCAGGGTTTTTCAGAGAAACAGAGCCAATAGGATTTATATATTAGTAAATATATATATAATGTGTATTCTAATTAGTATATATATATATATATATATATATATACACACTCACATCCTGCTGGTTTTGGACAGAGAGAGAGAGACTTTAAGGAATCAGCTCATGTGATTGTGGAGGCGGGCAATTCCCAAATCAGCAGAGACTGCTGTGGAGACTCAGGGAAGAGCTGAAATTGAAGCATTAGTCCAAAGGCAATCTGGTAGAACTTTCTCTTCCTCAGGAAATGTTAGTCTTTTTCTTAAGACCTCAACTGATTGGATGAGGCTCATCCACATTATGGAGAGTAATCTCTTTGTTCAGACACCACTGATTTTAATGTTGATCTCATCTAAAAATAGACCTTCAAAGCTACATCCACCCATTTGGCTAAATATCTGATCATGTAGCCTACTTAAATTGACACATAAAATTAGCCATCAATAAATATACACATATACATGGTGTCTTAAAAAAATGTGCATAGGCTCACATTTTAAATTAGATAAGAAGTATAATTTTATCTATAAAATGTCAGTCTCAGTAGCACAAGGCATGTTATTCATGCATGCCTTTAGAAATGTAAAGGAAAATTGATTTGACATTTTTCATAGGTTGTGTAACATATTTCAGCCTAGATGTAAATATATGTCTAGTTGTAATCTGCCTTTTTGTGGACTCATTGATGCAATTAACTAGAATCAAAAGAATCTAAATTTCAGGCTTTGTAATACACAATAACTATTAGTAACAGTTATATTTTAGAACAAAACTGGTCACTCACAATACTTCAGTGAATATTAGAAATACTTATGGACATTGAAACATATACTTTCCAGAAATCTTTCTCATAAATTCTAATTTTGTAGTTTTGGAGTTGAGCCCTATATCTGCATTAATAAGAAACAATATTATTGTATTATCAGTGATAATATAATTGTCACTGTATTGCTGTATACAGCTGAATAAGAATTACTGAAACAGCATGTTACAGGAAAAAATAATAATAACTTGCCTTTAGAATTAATAATAATCTGAAAAATAAAAACACTCAAGGCTCATGTGGCAGGTTGATGAATCAGAATCTAAAGGGACATGTATCCTAGATATTATAGTAATATAGGATAGATAGGGCTTCAGGGAATGAAAAGTTGTCCAGCCAGACAAAAAGAGCATTATACCTGGAAAGCATGGCCAGAAAGGCAGAAGGTTAATGGATAAAACAGAAGGTCCATGTTCACCTAAATTAGCAAATATTTATGAAATTATCTGACAAGCATAAGTTTTAGGCATACCATTGATTATCAAGATGATTTCCAAAGAAAGAAAGGAATTTGAGAAAAGCGTTTCCCACATACTGATTTTTTTTTTTCCCTCAATGTCCTACGTTGTATTTCCTTGTTGGGGTTGTTATTTGGCTGTTGGTTTGTTGACGTATAACTTACATAAAGTAAAATTTACCTTTTTAGGAGTACTGTTCTATGAATTTTAACAAATTGAAACAAACATCACCATCATCATGATTAAAATAGAGAATTTTTCTGCCCCCACTAAAAGTTCCCTTTTAACTTTGTAGCCAATTCCCCCACACCATCCCGAGCTTTTGACAACTGCTGATCTAATTTCTGTCCCTGTATTTTCCATCATTATAGTTTCAAAGAGTCATTTAAGAGGAATCCTTCAGTATATGGTCTTTTGAGACAGACTTGCTTCATTTAGCATAGGGCTTCTGAGATTCATCCTTATTGTTGGATGCATTTGTAGTTCATCCTTTCACTGAGTTATATGCCATTATATGCATCAATGACAATTTTTTAAACCATTCACCAGTTGATGAACATTTGGGTTGTTTCTAGCTTTTGGTGATTCTGAATAAATCTGCTAAAAACATTCACATACAGGGGTTACTTGGACATGTCTTAATTTCTCTTTGGTAAATATCTAAAAGTAGAAGTGTTGGGCCACATGGTAAGCCTGTTACCTTATTATGAAATTGCCTTACTCTTTTCTAAAACAGAGGTATCATTTTGCATCCACACCAGGAATATATGAAATTTTCAGTTGCTCTATATTTCTGGTAATATTTAGTATTTTCTTTTATTTGAAACAATCCAATGATGTATAGTAGCATTTTATTGTGGTTTTAATTTACATTTCCCAATTTGTGGCATTTTAAAAAATTTTCTTCACAGCATGTTTGAAAAAGATTTAATTTTAATGAAGTGCAATATTTTTTTTTCTTATTTTTTGTGTCCTATATAATAAATATCTGACTAGTCCAAGGTCACAAACATTTACTTTCCTATAGTTTTTTTAGAAGTTTTATAATTGTATGTCTATGATCTGTTTTGAGCTAATTTTTGTGTATGATGCAATTAGGGGTAGAGTGCACTTTTTTGGTATATGGATATTCTATTTATTCAGCTTCATTTGCTGAAAAGACTATCTATTCTTTTTTTTTTATTTTATTTTTTTTATTTTGCGGTACGCAGGCCTCTCACCATTGTGGCCTATCCCGTTATGGAGCACAGGCTCCGGACACTCAGGCTCATCGGCCATGGCTCACGGGCCCAGCCACTCTGTGGCATGTGGGATCCTCCTAGACCGGGGCACGAACCTGTGTCCCCCACATCAGCAGGCGGGCTCCCAGCCACTGGGCCACCAGGGAAGCCCAAGACTATCTATTCTTAATACAATTTCCTTGACAACTATATCAAGCATCAAATGGCCATATCTGCATGGCTCTATTTCTGCATTTTCTATTCTGTTCTGTTGATCTATGTGTTTATACTTTTGGCAATACCACAATATCTTGATTATTGTAGCTTTATACTTATTTTTACAATCAGATAGTGTAAATTTGCTCTTCCTTTTCAAAATTATCTTTGCTATTCTATCAGCATTTTAATTTCTACACAAAAATGAGTTTGACTGAAATTGCCTTGTATCTATAGATCAGCTGGAGGAGAATAATATTTTGGCAATATTTTTTTACCATCAACCCATGAACACATATATCTCTCAAATTTTTATCTTATTGGATTTCTCTCATGTTTTAATGGTTTTTCGTGTAAAAATCTTCCACATATTTTGGTAAACTAATCAATAGATATTTCAAATTTATTGGTATTATTGTAAGTAGTTCTATTCAAAATTCTAATTTCCAATTGTTGATTGCTACTACAAAGAAATACAAATGATTTTTATATACTGACCTTGTGTCCTGTGACCTCACTAAACATACTCACTATATCTGGCAGCTTGTTTTGGATTCTGAGATTTTCTGCATAGAAAATTAGGTCATCTGCAAATAGAAACAGCTTATTTCTTCCCTTCCAAAATAAATGCCTTTCATTTCATATTCTTCCATGATTTTACTGGCAAGAATCTCCAGTACAACTTTGAAAAGGAGTTGTGAGAGGAGACATTCTTGCCCTGTTTCTGATCTTAGGGAGAACATGTTCAATCTTTGAGCATTTAATATGATGTTAGCTTTAGGTTTTTACGAGATACCATTTATCAAGCTGAAGAAGTTATCCTTTCATTAGTTTGTGCAAATATTTTGATAACATATGGATCTTGAACTTTGCAAAATTCATTGCTGCATCTATCAAAATGAACCTATGTTGTTACCTGTGTTTGATTATTAGTTTTAGGCTACAGTACATTAGTTGATTTTTGAAAGCTGAACAAGCCTCCTGAAGTAAATACTACTCTGAAAGAATTTATTTGAGAGAGAGAGATAAAGAGAGAGAGAGAGAGAGAATGATAATGATGATGATGATGGTGCTTTTTTCTATGTCCCTGAGTGCTATACCTGCATTTTCTTGTAAAGTCTGCTTCTAGTTTTGGTATCCACATAATGCAGGCCTCTTAAAATGAATAACAAAATACTTCTCCTCTCTTGTTGTCTGGAAATATTTTGGTGGAATTAGTATTATTTATTTTGGTTGGTAGATTTATCTAGTGAAGACATATGGGCCTGGGGTTTAGACTGTTGGAAAGTTTTAAACTGAATTCAGTATCTTTAATAGCTACAGTAATATTTACATTATCCATTGCTTCTTAAGATAGCTTTGATAGTTTTTATCTTTCAAGTAATGTACCCATTTCATATACCGAATTTTTTGGCATAAAGTTGTTCATAATGTCCCCTTATTATCCTGTTAATGTCTATAAAATCTCTTGCGATTTCCCCTTTTTTCATTCCTGTATTGGTAAATTGTGTCTTTTTTCCCTGATCCATCCCACCAGAAGTTTATAACTGTTCATTATTTCCCCAAGAAAAACTTCTTGATTTTCTAGATTTTCTCTATTGTTTTCCTGTTTACATTTCATTTACTCCTGCTTATAACTGTTTCTGTCTATGTTATTCTCTTTTTTTGTCTTAAACTCAGGTTAATTTGTGCTTATATTTTTAGTTTTATAGGGTGTGACTTTTTAAAAATTTTATATATTAAGTAGAATTTCAGTTGTCAAAGCTTAGATATAGGTTCCAGTAAGAATATATGAACTCTCCTCATGCTAATTATATGGGCTTATTTGTTTGTTTTCTCTAAATTTTGCCAGACAAATTACTTCCAACTTTACCGAAAATAGGTCTGTCCAGAGCATGCCAGGGGAGATCAAATATCACTACCTATGTATAGGAGACAGGGAGCCACACAATGCATTTTATACAAATAAACAAACATATAAGTTATTAACTTAATTTTTCTCAAATAAGATAATTTGGGTTTAAGGGTATTTTATGTTGTAATACTCTGCATTATCTTCTATGTGTGAAACAAAAATATTTCCTTTACAGAAGTAGAAGTAAACATTCCTTCTAGGAAGGAAAAACAGAACTTAAAAAGAATCTTGGTCAATAAAAATTCTAACAGACTCAAATGGCTTGAGAACCTAAGCCTTCACAAATGTGGTTCTGCATCCTTCTTAATTCATAGGTGCATGCCTTCACTGAATGATGAATCATTGGATTGAACTTAATAAATAGACTGTACACTGTCAGATACTCAGAAATGATATTTGAGCCACTATACTTTGAACCTAATGGCATATGAATTTTTCAATAAGTCAATAGAAATATATCTTTACTCTGAGGCAAGAAATAAGTGTTTCTCCATGTGAAGTTAATTGGCTCACATGGGAGAAGTGATGATTTTGCCATGGTTTATATCAAGGAAGCCAGGAGCCAATCTGCCTGCATTGTATTTCTATAATAAGTGAAAGGTAGACTGAAAGATAGTGTCTCAGTTTGCAATTGCTAATTGAGAAGAATGCAAAAAATGTCTATAAATTCTTTCTTAAAAAGAAAATTTTACATACAGTGGGTTTTAAACTTGCTATAGCTCTCCATTAAGAAATAGGATTCAGGTATACAAAATAATATTTTTTAAAAGACATCAAATTTGAGAATTCATGAAGGAAATATTGATATACTTGAAATAGATACTTCTGGATAGTTAAAAAAGGAAAAAAGTCATTTTATTTATTGTTGTTGAGATTAAAAGCAAGTTATAGTAACATGTAGCTTGATAAAATAATGTATCAGTTACTCTCTCTGAAAACCACTGCAACCAATTCATTAAGATTTTGCCTTTTAATGTAAAATAAAAATGATGTCTTGACTCTGGAAATGCTAAGTAATGGAAGCTTAGAAACTGAAATAGATAATTGTTCTGTCATGAAAATACATATTATATTAGTTCCAAGCACTACATTTCTCTCACTAGTATAGTAAATATGTGTTTCTACTAATTTAAGAAAGCTAAACCATATAATCAGATATTATACTTTTAATGATAGGACTAGGCTGAGTTTTCACATTATGGTTGGTATTGTGAAATAACATTTGAAGAATTATGTTTAATTATTAATAGTTAAAAGTTAAGAACATAAGGTTTCAGTAAGTCTACAGCATTACACTTGACATTTACTGGATATCATTTGGTTCATATTTAGATATTTCTAGACATAAAACTACCCATGGTATTTATTTATTGCCCACTAATATTAGAGTGTCATGTTTTTCCATTGCTTGTTTTGAAGGGTTTTTTGCTTTTTCTTTAAGAAAAAGTAAACATTTATGTACAATATATGTTTTTCAGTTAAAGCTGAATATATGTGTGTGTACACATACATACATATGCACACACAAATAATTTTTTCTAAAGCATCTCTTAAAAACAGGTATACATTAAAAAGACTAGTATAAATGTTTTGATGAACATTTCTGCAAAGCTTATGTCCTAGACTTCTGATATGAGCTCAGTATTTCTCTATCACTATCAAACAGGTTTTTTAAATCCTTAATTTTAGCATACAACTGAATGTGTATTTACCAGACAAAGTAGTTAAATTTCTCTTCACTTAATTTAATGCTTAATTTGCTTCATTAGAATAATAGAATACTTGGCAAATGCAATAAAAAATAAACAAGAAAATGTGAATTAAATCCCATCTCAAAATAACAAAGATTATCTTTTGGTTTGTTTTTTATTAACATATATAACTATTATATAAAACAACTCCATCTAAATTTAGCTAAAATAAAATGCATTATATAATCAGAGAAGTGGTATACACAAAGCGAGACTAGAAGGCAGCTTGGTGTTAAGTAGGTGCAACAAAGAGATAGGAAACAGATCCAGATTTATTTTCTCATTCCTGCTTCTTTCTTCTTTTGTCTCATTGCTACTGCTCTTCTCTCTTGCTCCCCTCATTATCCTTATTTCTATATAGCAGGATATGGCCACTCAGCTACCTCATAGTCCATCAAGGTATAGAAATTGGTATAGAAATTAACTGGCTCTATTACCCAGTTCAGAATTTCAAAGAAAGAAAATCAGATTGGCTCAGCCTAGATAAAGTTTCCCCAAGAGTTTGAATCAATTATGTCACAGGGGCAGGGGCAGAGGTATTAAATTTGAATGAATTATGTCACAGCGTTAGCAGCAGAGATATGAAATTAGGCAAGTCATTATACTTAACAGTCTTCCTTCAGATTGATAAAATGGGTAGTCGTTCCTCATACAATTGTTCACAAGACCTAAAGAGATTATGTTTTTAAAGAATCTAGCAAAGGAATGGAATAGGCATTTTTTCCAAAGAAGACATACAAATGTCCAAGAGGTACATGAAAAGATGCTCAACATCACCAATCAGCAGGGAAACTCAAATCAAAATCACAATAAGATATCACTTCAGACCTGTTAGAATGGCTGTCATCAAAAAAACAAGAAATAACAAGTGTTGGTGAGGATGTGGAGAAAAGAGAACCCTCAGCCACTATTGAAAACAGTATGGAGATTCCTCAAAAAACTAAAAATAGAACTAACATATGATCCAGCAATTCCACTTCTGTGTATATAGCCAAAAGAAATTAAAACAGGACGCTGAAAATATATCTGAACTCTTGTGTTTATTGCAGCATTATTCACAGTAGCCAAGATATGGAAACAACCTATGTGTCCTTCAATGAGCAAATGGATAAAGAAGATATTTTACATATGTACATATATATATTGATACAATGAAATATTCAGCCATGAGCAAGAAGGAAACCCTGTCTTTACAACTACATGGATGGAACTCAAGGGCATTACACTCAGTGAAATAAGCCAGACACAGAGAGAAAAAAACTTCATGATATCACTTGCATGTGGAATCTAATAAAATGTTGAATACATAGAAGCAGAGAGTGGAACAGTGGTTACCAGGTTAAGGAAGTGGAGGAAAGTGGAGATATTGGTCAAAGGGTACAAAGTTGCAGTTATGTAGGATGAATAAGTCTAGAGATGTAAGGTACAGCATGATGACTGTAGTTGATAATACTGTAATGAATACTGGAAATTTGCTAAGGGAGTAGATTTCAGATGCTTTTCTCACACACAAAAAAATGGTAGCTATGTGAAGAGATGGTACATTGATTAGTTTGACCATAGTAATGATTCCACTATGTATATCAAATCATGTTGCACACCTTAAATGTATACAATTTTTATGTAAAAAATAAAAAAATAAATATTAGTGGTAACCTAAAACTGGAGGACATGATGGGTTTGGGGATTGACAGCTAAAGGGTAAAGAATTTCTTTTTGGAGTGATGATTATGTTCTAAAACTGATGGTGATGGTTGCACAATTCTGTGAATATACCAAAAACTATTGAATTGTACATTTTAAATGGATGAGTTGTATGCTATATAAATTATAGACCTCAATAAAACTTTTGCAAGAAAAAGAAAGTAAAAAACCATCTAGCACAATATTTTACACAGAGTAAGCGGTACTTAACATTTGCGGAGATGTGGATGGACCCAGCGACTGTCATACAGAGTGAATTAAGTCAGAAAGAGAAAAACAAATATTGTATAATATCACTTGAATGTAGAATCTAGAAAAACGATTCAGATGAACTTATTTGCAAAGCAGAAATAGAGACACAGACGTAGAGAACAAACATATGGATACCAAGGGGGGTTAGGAGGGGTGGGATGAACTGGGAGGTTGTGATTGACATATATACACTACTATGTATAAAATAGACAACTAATGAGAACTTATTGTATAGCACAGGGAACTCTACACAGTGCTCTGTGGTGACCTAAATGGGAAGGAAATCAAAAAAGAGGGCATATATGTACACATATAGCTGATTCACTTTGCTGTACAGCAGAAACTAACACTACATTGTAAAGCAACTATACTCCAATAAAAATTAATTTTAAAAAAATTCTGATTACTATTAATTTAACTGTGTCTATAACTGTTGTTTTTAAGACTCTACCCTCTGAAATTTGGTTCAAAGAATTCATACCCAGCATTATTATTTATACTTACTAAAGATGACAGCATGATCTTGGGAAAGTTATGTATTCTGCCTAATTTTTGACATTTGTATCTATTGATTAAGGGCAATAATACTGTTATTTCATGGAATAACTTTTTATTATTAGTTCTCAGATTATAGTTTTTTGACTCTCTCCTGAAGGAATAGACTATTTTGCACCTCATCCCCTTAAATGCAGAAAACCATGTTCCTTTATAATTTGCCAGAATTTTCTGGAAGTTTCAATCTCTGACTTGGATTTACAAGGGTGGCAGAGAAGACAAATGGTGAGGGTACTCATCACTGCTACTGTGGAACAAAGCAGCGTGTGAGAAATAAGGTGGGACAGTTGCTCACTGTCTGTTGATGGCAAGTTCTGATCTGTTGAGTCAGAGGGCCTTCTAGGAAGGCACAAAGAAATTAACTATCTTTTTCTAGGCTTTCTTTTCATGATGTGAAACCATAATTTGTTAACCCTGGTTAAGCTTCTCTAAGTCTAGCTTTGATTGCTTTAAAACTACTGTCAGTTCCAGCATAATATTTTCTGTCAGTCTTGACTTTCAGTGTTATGAGTCTTTTATTTGTGTTTTATTTTGTTTTCCTGTGTTTTCATTTAGTGAGAAGTTGGAAGAAGTAACATTAAGGATTTCTATCCAAATTCCATTTCAAAATAAACCAATTGAAAGCTTTTTAAAGACACTATTTGTTCATTAGTGAGTTTAAAATAGACTAATATTAAGGCTTATTAAAATTTTAAAGCTCTACGTAAATATGACTCAGCATATTTTGAATATATTTTAATCTCAACTAGGTTTGTATATCTGTCATCAAATACATAACCCAAAATTCCTTGTGGAAACAATTTTTTAAATGATAACATTTAAAGGAAAAATTGTCAATACTTAATGAAAAAATTTAATGTTTATGTGGGGAAACATGTTTTTTATTCACATATACTAAAGGAATCTAGAAAAAAAGTTCCCTATGGTGTATGACCAAGGCTTATTTTTATTCACAGAAAATTCCATGAATGCCTGGTAATTTTGCTGTTGTGAGGAAGTATTGGATGAAGTGGGTCAAAAGTGCTGAGGAGGACTGTGTGAACCTCCTAGAGAAGAAGGTCTTATCTGATCTGTACACATGTCCCATTCTGTGTGGCTGCTGCTGAGCTCCCATCTGTCAGATCTCAACAGAAAGAACAAAGACTAGAGATGCCAGTAATTCAAGAAACATCATTTTACTGGCAAGAGAAATAAAATTAGGACGGGTCACTTTCTTCCTGTTACATGTTATTGATACATATACTACCTGGCCATATTGCATTTTAAACAAAATGCTTTCAACCACTACACTGTTATTTTCTTAAATTATCTCGTTTCTTTAAACTTTTTTGTAACAACTAATGTATATTTCAAATATATACTATGATCTGTAATCATTTGGTAATGTGCACTTTTATTGGTTTAGCAACTATGAGTCTTCAGTGAAATTATATTCAGTCATTAAGATGGAATTATTATTTGGTAGAGATATTGGGAAGTGCAGTATTGGTCTTCCATAGTGCTTCAAGTAAGCACTATCAGAGCACTTCATCTCTGATAGTGCCATTAGAAAGAATTCAGCAAAATAGATGTCTGGGAAATTAAGCTGAAAGAATTTTCTTCAATTCCAAGAAAATTAATGATAATGAGCCACAGGTGTACAAATTCTACATTTTATCTCCTAGTGTCATGTCATCTAACAGTGGGCCAATAAATAATGTAAAAATCTGCCTTTAATACTTTTTATTTTACTGACAGCTAAAGTAGCATCAATTTATTCCTATATCTTAGGTGAACACTTGAAATGCTTATACAATGCATACTTTAAGATTGAATATAGAAGAGATGTTTTGACATAAATGGAACTAAAACCATAAAAATTTTCACAATAATATACTTTTGACTTATGGCCCATTGTGCTCTAAAATATGACTTTCTTGGGTTGAATTACTCCTCTGCATATGGGACACCAAGAGCTTAATGTTTTATTCAGTAAGTATGAAGAATTTTGCTATGTCAGACACTTAGCCATATACTAGGACTACAAAAAAATTAATAAATAAGATAGATACAGACAAGGGGCTCAAAGTTAAGTAGAGGTAAAAGAAACAAGCATAGATAAATTTCCTATAATGGGTATGTGGGGGAAAATCATATTACATGACTATGGTAATGGTACTGGAGGATAAAAAGAAGTTCCTATGCAAGTCTGGAAGTTTCCAGTTTGGCATCCAGAAAGAGGTAATTCTTTACCTGTATCATGAACAATAATTATTTATCAGGTAAAAGTTGAGGATGAGTTTGGGGCAACACAGGAATATGTGCTTAATATCTACAAGCAATTTGGTTGCATTGGAATAAAATACATGAGGTAGGAAGTGATAAGAATTGACCTGTTGCATCTTAGAGAAATTAGTGTAAATCCTTGTATAACCCAGCAAGAGGTTCAGAATTCATCTTGTATGTCCTGATAAGACGCTAAAGTGCTTAGTATTTTTAAATAGAAAAGTATGTGGGTATTGCAGCAGACTCTGCCACAGCCTCATTCCAATGCTCTTAGCCCAAACTGGAGGTAACCTGTAGATTCAGTTACAGTTCCCATATACATTAATCGTTTCCTACCTCAAGCACCCGATTCTCTCTGTTGAACAGCTTTCCTTGACTATAGGACTGTGTTAAGCCTTCACAAAGGGCAGGTGGAAGTGCCAGGAAGTCAACTCACCTTACAAGTGATCCTCAACCAGTGAGAGACAGGAATTGAGAAATAAACTTCATAGCTTTCTTATGCCCTAGCAGTCATTTCTGAAGTATGATATACAATTCTTTTAATAGGTCCTCAACAGGATTGAGCTTCAAGGTGATAACTCACTTATTAATACATCATTTATTGACTTTCCTCCATCTCCTGTCTCACTTCACTTCAAAATGATGCTTTCTGGGATCACCTCCCATGTAAACTGCTTGCACTCAAATCCTTGTACCTGGTCTACATTTGATGGAAGTCAAAGAAAGTCAGTTAAGTTTATGTTTTAGATAAATATTTCAGGCAGAAACATAGAAAAATCACTAAGCACGATGAATTAGAAATTAGAAGAGAGTTATTGGCTATTGTAGTAACTTAAATAAGAAACTGAATATTTGAATGAGAATAGTTGTAGTAGGAATGGATAAGTTAGAGTAGGTTTGAGAAATGTATAAGTGATAAACCCAACAGGACTTGACAATTAATTGAATGTAGCTACAGAAACTGAATGTATATAGTGGAATTAGAAAAAGAAGTTAAGGATGACCCCTTGGTTATTAAGGTAGATAACTGGATAGAGAGATTATGCTTTCAGTATTGAATAATTTTGTGTTAGCTATGAGTATAAAGTAGACATGTACAAGAGGATGCTGGATATATGAACCTGAAATCTGTCTGAAATACAGATATCAATGATGTTCAAGACCTGTAGAGTAAATAGGACCATCAAGGGAGAATCTGTAGTATCTCTTGGACAGGAAAAGAGAAGACATGAAAAACACATTATCTAAGCAATCAGAGGAGAGTCAAAGAAAATGCAGTGTTGTATTTGCAGAGGGAGTATCTATGCCTAGGCAGAAATATATCACCATAATAATGCGTAGGAGATATCCAGATAGACAGTCACTGAATATATTTGTTTTGAATACTAAGAAATCACAGGGGCCTTCACCACAGTAGCTTCAGGACCTGGAAGAGAAATAACTACACAGATTATAACAGATTGAAGACTGACATGCAACAAAGTAGACACAATGACTAACTAGGACTCTTCTTGACCAGTTTTAATGTAAACATAGGTAAGAGTATTAGTCACTAGAATGTTCCCAGGGTCAAGGACTTTTTTGTTAATAAAAAGATATAAGTTTAAGCTAAGAAAAAGGAGGTAAAGAGAGCTAGAGAATAATGTATGATGAATGGGTAAAAGATGGAACTGATACAAGTAGAGAGGTTAGTCCTGAGCAGGATGAATACCTCACTATCTGAGACCAGAAAAAATGTAGTGACTGAAAGTCATAGACAGAAATCATGTTTGAACCTGAGCACAAGTTGAGAAGAATACCCATGACCACCAGAGTTTTTCAAGTTGTCTATTGGAAATGATGAAGGCAAGACTTAAAATAATGATTGTGGATTTGGAATGTTTATTATGTGACTCAACCAAGAACAGTCACAGTGAAGACTCAGGAGAGTTTTGTAATTAAGTTGTAATGACCACTATCTACATAGTCATTGATTTTTCTCCAACTTGCTTCGCTAAAAGGATTAGAAAACAAACGAGCATATCTTGTTTTATTGTTCTTTGCTTTATTGTACTTCACAGATACAGAATTCTTTACAAATTGAAGGTTTGTGGCAACCTGCATTGAGCAAATCTATTGGTGCCATTTTTCCAACAGCACTTGCTCACTTCATGTCTGTGTGACATTTCCATAATTCTCTAAATATTTCAAATTTTTCATGATAATTATATTTCTTATAGTGATCTGTGATCAATGATCATTGATGTTACTATTGTTATTGTTTTGTGGTGCCACAAGCAGCTCTCATACATGACAGCAAACTTAACTGATAAATGTGGTGTGTGCTCTGACTGCTGCACTGACCAGCAATCCCCCATCTCTCTCCTTCTCCTCAGGCCTTTCTATTCCCTGAGACACAACTATATTGAAATTAGGCCAATTAATAGCCCTACCATGGCCTCTAAGTGTTCAAGTGAAAGGAAGAGTCACACATCTCTCACTTTAAATCAAAAGCTAGAAATGATTAGGCTTAGTGAAGAAGACATGCCAAAGGTGAGATAGGTCAAAAGGCAGGCCTCTTGTGCTAAACAGCCAAGCTGTGAATGCTGAGGAAAAGCTCTTGAAAGGAATTAAAAGTGTGACTCCAGTGAACACAGGAATGTTAAGAAAGCAAAACAGCTTTATTGCTGTTATGGAGAAAGTTTTAGTGGTCTGGATAGAAGGCCAAACCAGCCACAACATTTTCTTAAGCCAAAGCCTAATCCAGAGCAAGGCTATAACTCTGCTCAAGTCTATGAAGGCTGAGAGAGGTGAGGAAGCTACAGAAGAAAAGTCTGAAGCCAACAGAGGTTTATTCATGAGGTTTAAGGCAAGAAACCATCTCTGTAACTTCAAAGTGCAAGATGAAGCAGCAAATACTGATGTAAAAGCTATAGCCAGTTATTATGAATATCTAGCTAAGATTATTAATGAAGGTAGTTACACTAAACGGCAGATTTTCAATGTGAGGAAAACAGCCTTCTATTGGAATAACATGCCATTTAGGACTTTCATAGTTAGAGAGAAGTACATGCCTGGCTTCAAAGCTTCAAAGCACTTGTTAGGGGCAAATGTAGCTGGTGAATTAAAGCTGAAGCCAATGCTCATAAACCATTCTGAAAATCCTAGGGCCCTTAAGAATTATGCTAAATATACTCTGCCTGTGCACTATAAATAGAACAACAAAGCCTGGATGACAGCACATAGGTTTACAATATGGTTTACTTAATATTTTAAGCTCAATGTTAAGACCTACTGCTCAGAAAAATAAGATCCCTTTCAAAATATTACTGCTCATTGACAATGTACCTGGTCACCCAAGAGCTCAGATGGAGATATACAATGAGATTAACTTTGATTTTATGTCTGCGAACATAACATCCATTCTGCAGCCCATGGATCAAGGAGTAATTTTGACCTTCAGATTTTGTTATTTAAGAAATACATTTCTTAAGGCTCAAGCTGCCACAGATAGTGATTCCTCTGATGGATCTAAGCAAAGAAAATAGAAAACCTTTTGGAAAGGATTCACCGTTCTAGAAGCCATTAAGAACATTCATGATTCATGGGAATAGATTAAGATATCAACATTAACAGGAGTTTGGAAGAAGTTGACTCCAACCCTCTTGGATGAATTTGAGGGTTCAAGACTTCTGTGGAGGAAGTAACTGCAGATATGGTGTAAATTGCAAGAGAAATAGAATTAGAAATGGAGCCTGAGGATGGGAATGAATTGCTACAATCTCATGATAAAATGGCCACAGCCACCTCAACCCTCAGGAACCACCACCCTGATCAGTCAGCAGCCATCAGCATCAAGGCAAGACCCTCCACCAGCAAACAGATTAGGACTTGCTAAAGGCTCAGATGATGGTCAGCATTTTTTAGCAATAAAGTATCTTTTATTCAAGATAGGCACATTGTTTTTTTAGACACAATGTTATTGCACACTTAGTAGACTACAGTGTAGTGTAAACATAAAGTTTATATGCATTGGGAAATCAAAAAAAAAAGTGTGACTTGTTTTTGCTTTATTGCAGTGGTCTGAAATCGAGGTTTGCCTGTATTGTTTTGTGTTGTTGAATTGCTGAACAAATGTTAAGAAAGAACAAGGTTACCAAATGTGCAGACACTGTCTGTGTTCCACTCTGATACTTCTCAGATTCATTTTATCCTCTTTATACATACCTCTCTGGCCTCTGTGTGCTTTTGCTTTCAATAGCCAGTGTTTGTGATCTATTTGGGAGGGCTACAACTAGGTTACTAGAGCTGTATACTTCACACATGTGCACAAGCAGAACTGCCTGGAAGTTTAATTCTGCATCCCACCCCCACAGGGTCTTGTCTTTGTTATTTTCAGCTTACACCTAGGACCTCATATGTGGTGTCTTATAGATAATCAATTGAGAAAAGAGAGGGAACAACACCTGGGTTTATTGGATTAATTGGTTAATTCAGTATATTTTGTGAGCCAATAATCTATTGCTTTTTTTTTTAACATCTTTATTGGAGTGTAATTGCTTTACAATTGTGTGCTAGTCTCTGTTGTATAACAAAGTGAATCAGCTATGCGTATACATATATCCCCATATTCCCTCCCTCTTGCCTCTCCCTCCCACCTTCCCTATCCCACCCCTCTAGGTGATCACAATATCTATTGCTTTTTAACTACAATCCATCAGGGGCTATCTTGGAAAGACAGCAGTACTCCTGGGAAAGAGGTTTGGGTTATACATCTGGCCGTCCACCTGTGTGAGAGAGAGTGGCCTCAAGTAAGAACATACACTGACCCCTGGGATGTAACAAATGTTTTGGTCTGGGACTTGGAATGAGAGAGATTAGAAGTCCATAGACAAGGAGGTCTGAAAAAGAAGTATGTTAACGTAACTATAGGAGTGGGCACAAAATGTGAAGACCTTTGTAGCACTCACTAATGCACCCAAGGGAGCATCCACTGAACAAGTAGAACTCAGTAACTAGGTGGTAAGGATGATATGCAGTAGATGTCAACTAGCCTCTTCCCTCCACCACTCCAGTGGTTGCACATAAATGGAGTAGCCATGGTGGCAGATACAGAGACTATGTATAAGCCAAACCACAAGGTCTCTTTCTTGCTAAAGCTGATCTAGCCACCAAAGGTGCTAAATATCCAACCTGTCAGCAGTGGACACTAATGGCTCTGAGGCCCCTATATACCATGATCTGTCATGGAGGCTATCTAGTCACTTGGTGTTGATTCCTTAATACCCATTTCATCATGGAAAGGACAATAATTTATCCTTTTCAGGATTAACATGTATTCTGAATATGGACTTGCCTTTCTTGCTGACAGGACTTCCATCAGCATCATTATTTGAGGGGTCACAGTATGTTTCATTTATTAATATGGTATTCCACATAGTATTGCATCAGACAAAGAAACTCACTTTATAATAAAGGTAGTGTGGCAACAGGTCTATAGTCATAGGCTCCACTGATCCTACCATCATTGGGAATGGGAAATAAAAGTGGTATTTACCTTGCTCTTGAAACACACATACACACATACATCCATATAATTGATTTTCCTTATTCAAAAAAATGTATATTTCACTTCATAATATGCCTTATATACCATCTATTAGGATTGTCATTTAGAATGCAAAATGCTCAGTTACATTTGCATTTCAGATAAACAACAAATAATTATTTAGTGTAAATATATTTTGAATATTGCTTAGGAGATATTTTAAAAATTGCTTTTTATCTGAAACCCAAATTTAACTCGATGTTCTGGTTTTATTTCATAATTCTAGCAACCCATGTATTCTACCTACTAGAGAGACAGTATCATATAATACCATTGCAATGATTTTTCTGGTCTGCAGCAAATGAAGTAGTGAGGAAGATTTCACCAAGTATTAAAATCAGTAGAGGATGCATCCATGCCCGTGAAGGCAATATATAGCATATGAGGAGTGCAATAAAGTGAAAAAGTTGGACTGTTTTTTTAAAAAAATAGTCTAAGGAGAAGTAATCAGGGGGTATGTTTTTTAAATAATAAGAAGTCAGCCAACTTTATCTCCCATCTCAAAGAATATGGTAGCTGGAGAATTTAGCAGCTTCTCCTCTTCCTGTGGAGGAAATTCAGATATCATTTATTGCTAGATTTTCTTTGAATGGTTTGATATCCTAGATGACTATGAAACCAAGGAATGCAGAGACCGCAGTGGAAAAATTTCAGAGAAAGGTAGTGGGGAACTTGGCATAGGTAAATAGACAGTTTCTGAGTAGCATCCACATGAGAATAGAAATCAAGGGGCTTTTATTGTGGGTTGTGGCCAAAAATGACAGGAATATTAGGCAAGATGCAATAAATGAACTTCAAAATTTAAACAGAATAGCACCATTGATGATAATGTAAACTGAAGTCAGAAGAGTTAGTGTCAGAGATCTTGAAAAACTAGAATTTTTGGTTCTGGCTCTTGATGCAATCGATTAGTTTAGGCAGAGCATCACATGACTGCAGGGCTTGTCAAAAGGTGCCCAGGTTGGTGCATAGATAATTCTTAAGTATGCAGAGGTGGTGCAGTGGTTAAGAATCCACCTGCCAATGCAGGAGACATGGGTCTCCTGGTCCAGGAAGATCCCACGTGCCGCAGAGCCACTAAGCCCGTGCACCACAACTACTGAGCCTATGTGCCACAACTACTGAAGCCTGCGTGCCTAGAGTCCGTGCTCCGCAACAAGAGAAGCCACCGCGGTGAGAAGCCCGTGCACTGCAGAGTAGCTCCCGCTCGCCACAACTAGAGAAAGCTCACGTGCAGCAATGAAGACACAACGCAGCCAAAAATAAATATAAGATAATAAAAAAATTTTTTTAACGCTGTAAATGCTGTAATCCAGCACTGGACCAGACTCCAGCTTCATTAATTTGATGGTAAATTCAGTGTAGCATACACTAACATGTTTACTGAATTATTTCCAGTACTCTCATTGATTAATGGGCCATTTAAAAACCTTATTCTGTTTGCCTTTTTAACATTTTCCTTCTCTTGTCCTTTCAATACGCAAATCTGTGTATTTTGGATACTCACTATATAAACTATTTCCTGATTGTATACTGTCCTGATGTCTTAGAATCATAAAAATGAAAGAAATGAGAGAAACTTAAAGAACATCTCATCATAGCCTTTCAATATTAAAATGAAGCAGAAACTCAAAAACTAAATAACTTGTCCAGAGTCCAGCAAAACCACTTGACACACTGATCTCCTTAAATGCTACTCATTCAATCCCCAAATTATGCTTTTTCTCCACCTATTGAATTCTGTTCCTCAGCCCCTACTTGTAATAGGTGGCAGAGAGATTACTTAAGAATTGACATTTGTTATTGTGAATAATAACAGTCTCTGCTGTGAACTCTTACGTTCAAATCCCAGCTACACTTAACAGATGTAGAACCTGAGATACTTTAGTCTTCTGGAGAGAAAAAAAAAAAAAAAAAGATTGTCACAAAAATGAAACTCAATAAATCTTTATAATTGTACATGAATTCTAAAGAAAGTGTAGGAGAAATACTAAATCTGCTTGAGTTAGAAAACATTTTACATAAACTAGGGAAAATTTCAAATTACAAGTGGCAATTTAGCTGATACTTAGAAGATAGTTTAGATCAGGAGTTAAGAAACTACTTATTTTTCTATGGCTCACAAGCTAAACATGATTTTTACATGTTTAAATGGTTGAAAAAAACCCAAAGTATAATATTTTGTGACATGTAAAAGTGTATAATATTTAAATGTCATCGCCCATAAAAATGTCTTATTAGAACACAGCCAGACATATTCACTTACATATTGTCGATGGCTGCTTTTATGCTGCAGAGCATAGTTGACTATTTGCAACAGAAATTATATGGCCCACAGGTCGAGAATGTTTACTGTCTGGCCCTTTACTGAAAATGTTTGCTGAACTCTGGTTTAGAGAGAAATACTACTCAAAGTGCTGGTCTGCATATAAGCTCAGAGCTTGTGCCAATATGTGAATTAACATGCTACTTCCTACATGGGAAAAGTCTTGCTACAAAGAAAAAGGAAGGGCCAACTAAACCATGTGTTTAGTCATGTGATAGATTAACTGTCTGACTCAAGTTCCTTATCTTGTCATGGATGGAGAGCTAACAGTTTGAGGACATTATAGTGATCCAAAGATATTTTGAGTATCGCTGTTTCAAAGCTCTCTGGATGTAAGAGCAGTGGATGTGCATTCCAGACAGAAGGGATAGCACATCTTAACATAATTTAAGGAATATTGATGATTCTGCTACTTGTATTCACATGTAAATGGTTTTGATTGTGTTTAAAATATAGGAATAAACTCTGGGAATATTGAAACATTTAGCATTTGTAAATTTTGAAAGTTTATAAGAAGCAAGCCCAAATATAGGAAAATTTAGTAATATAACAAGCAATATCACTAATTTCTCTGGATACAGTGTCCTACAGGGTGTCAGTAAAAAAAAATAGTTCATTTTGAAGATAAATTCTTTGAAGAGCAAGATAGCAGACATGCTACTGATGTCAAAACTAGCATAGAGGACTTTCATAATCAATTATCTTCAGAGATTTAGCAATTGCGATTAGCAGCTTCAGCCCATTCTAACATTTCCTTTAAATCATCTTTGTGAATTTTTGAAACTCAAAGACGGCCCAGCTTGAAATAGAATACTCAACCTTTAATATTTTAAACCTTATAGCCTCAAAATTTACAGCAGCATAAGTATTATGAAGGTAACAATCCCCTTTTCTTTGTTAATGGTATTTCTATTATCTTCTTATTTACTGACAGAGGAAATAGAGTCAGAAAACATTTAGTTTTAACTGGATATGTTAGTAAGAATGATTTAATGAAATTGAAAAGTAATTGCTTCAAAAAATACCATTACTATCTATAGGGACCTCTGATTCTGAAACCCAAAGACAGCCATATTAAATTCCAATTTTTATATGCTTCTTTGGGTTCTTAAATATTACTTTAAAAAATGTCTTCATTAATTTCAGTAAGCACTCAAATTATCATCTCCCTTTTCAAAATTTTTAAAGCATTGCCAGTGTTTTATTTTATTCTATCTTCTTCCTCTTGCAGATAAAGTATAAAATTCGTTTTTTTTCCCCTAGTTTTTTAAAAGTGAAGTATAATTTACAATGTTGTGTTAGTTTCAAGTGTATAGCAAAATGATTCAGTTATACATATATATGTAGCTAGCTAGCTAGCTAGATTCTTTTTCAGATTCTTTTCCATTATAGGTTATTATAAGATATTGAATATAGTTTCCTGTGCTATACAGTAGGTCCTTTATGTTTACCTATTTTATATATAGTAGTGTGTATATGTTAATCCTAAACTCCTAAAATATCTCTCCCCCCTCACCCCCACTATCCCCTTTGGTAACCATAAGTTTCTTTTCTATGTCTGTGAGTCTATTTACTGTTTTGTATCATTTTTTAAGTGATATCATATATTTGTCTTTCTGTCTGGCTTACTTCACTTAGTATGATAATCTCTAGGTCCATCCATGTTGCTGCAAATGGCATTATTTCATTCTTTTTTATGGCTGAGTAATGTTCCTTGTGTGTATGTATGTGTGTGTGTGTGTGTATATATATATATATATATATATCTCACATCTTTATCCATTCATCAGTCAATGGACATTCAGGTTGCTTCCATGTCCTGCCTATTGTAAACAGTGCTGCAATGAACATTGGGGTGCACGTATCTTTTTGAATTATAGTTTTGTCTAGATATATGCCCAGTAGTGGGATGCAGCATCATGGTAACTCTATTTTTAGTTTTTTAAGGAACCTATATACTGTTTTCCATTGTTTTCCTAGTTTTCAATTATCTATATTTTTAGGATATGACTCATATATTCTTTTTTTTTTTTTTTTTTTTTTTTTC
>NW_006799724.1:1404141-1406951 GCF_000442215.2 Lipotes vexillifer
TGTACGCAGACCTCTCACTGTTGTGGCCTCTCCCGTTGCGGAGCACAGGCTCCAGACACGCAGGCTCAGCAGCCATGGCTCACAGGCCCAACCGCTCCGTGGCATGTGGGATCCTCCTGGACCGGGGCATGAAGCCGTGTCCCCTATATCGGCAGGTGGACTCCCAACCACTGCGCCACCAGGGAAGCCCTATTCTTAAAAATAAAACTTTGCCTGAAGTATATATTTTGCAATAATATTAGGTATTAGGTACATTTTATTATATCTTGACGTGACACTTCACTGAATCCATGTTATTATTGGTCTTTAAGGTAAATATTTTAATCTTCTGTAGCTATAAGATATCCTTAGAATACAAAAGGCTTGTCATTAGCAGGACAAATAGTCTGGGATCAAGTTAACAAATGTATGTGCTTAATATAGAAAAGATACCAATGATGTTAAACTTCTGATGTGTGTGGAAGACTTACAGACATAGTTCAAAGGGGAAAGACAGCAGGTAAGCCAGTAGAAGCACAGTCTGCCTCAGGGAATACTTTTATAATGTAAGAAAACATGTTACAAAACATGACCTTCCACTTATTCCTTCTTGCACACATTTTGTGAATAATGCTACCTTTGGAATAGCATGTTAAATATGTCTATTGAACAAATGCTGAATGACAGAATACAGACACAGAAGAGCACATACCATATGATTCCATTTATCTGTGGTTGTAGAACAGAGAAAGAACTAATCATGAAAAGAAAATTTAAGAAATGATTGCCTTTTGGGAGAATTGACTAGGGAACATGAAGGAACTTTCTGAGGATATGAACATATATATTAATGAGAGTATGGTTAAGTGAATGTCTGCATTTGTCAAAACACATCAAATTGTATTCTTAAGATCTGTACATTTCACTGTATGCATATTTTACCTAAAAATTGAACTGTAAATCAATATTGAACTCTAGCTAATAGCTTTGATTTTTGTAGTGATACAAGGTATCAATTCTTAAACTAATATCTGTATATTCTATGTTTATACAAATGAATACATACATTGAGGATAATGAAAGTCAGGTTTCTCACTGTTGTAAAGGCAATTACAGATACAGAAAGTGAAAAGTCTAGACAACAGCACATGGTATTGAATCAAGATTGGAGTAGAAACAATGACATAGTGTTAGTAGTAAGCACAGCTAGTCCCATTCTCCACTAAATGAATCAGATTTTTTCTTTTTTTGTTGGGGGGGATGTGGGAGACTGACTCTAGAGCTGAGTAGGAAAGAAGATTCATAAACTGCGTACCAAAGTAGACCTCAATTAGAAGGTGACACTTAATCTGAAAAATTAAAAATGGACAGGAATTAGTGATCTAAATATCCGATAAGAATAACACTTGCCAAGGCCACAGGCAGTGCATTCAAGGGACTTTGTTGCTGGGAACTTTCTCCCTATAATGTGAAAAACCTCTGCTCTGGGATCCAGTTCTAGGGAGCTGGAAGATGGGGGAGACAGGTCCTAATTCAGAATACAACTTGTGTCAGTCTAAGTCTATTATGTTATAAGCAGACCACTAGTATGTCTGTTTTTTTTTTTAATTTTTATTGGGGTATAATTGATACAATGTTGTGTTAGTTTCAGGTGTGCAGCAAAGTAAATCCGTTATACAAATACATACATCCACTCTTTTTTAGATTCTTTTCCCATATAGGTCATTACAGAGTATTGAGTAGAGTTCCCTGTGCTATACAGTAGGTCCTTATTAGTTATCTATTTTATATATAGTAGTGTGTATGTCAATCCCAATCTTCCAGTTTATCCCTCCCCTCCTTTATCCCCCAGGTAACCGTAAGTTTATTTTCTACATATGTACCTCTACTTTGGTTTTGTAGATAAGTTCATCTGTAGCCTTTTTTTAGATTCCACATATAAGCTATATCATATGATATTTGTCTTTCTCTGTCTGACTTACTTCACTTAGTATGGCAATCTCTAGGTCCATACATGTTGCTGCAAATGGCATTATTTCTTTCCTTTTTTATGGCTGAGTAATAGTCCATTGTATATATGTACCACATCTTCTTTATCCATTCCTCTGTTGATGGACATTTACGTGCTTCCATGTCCTGGCTATTGTGAATAGTGCTGCAATGAACTTGGAATGCATGTACCTTTTTGAATTATGGTTTTCTCTGGATATATGCCTAGGAGGGGGATTGCTGGATCATATGGTAGCTATATTTTCAGTTTTTTAAGGAATCTCCATGGCCCTGCCCACCAGAGGGACAAGACTCAGTTCCACCCACCAAAGCACAGGTACCAGTCTCTCCCACCAGGAAGCCTATACAAGCCTCTGGACCAATTTCATCCACGAGGGGGCAGACACCAGTAGGTCTGTTTAAAAACTATATTAACTGTTTGGAGGTCTGTACTTTAATGGATAATAAAAAATAATAATACACTGATATTTATACAATATTTACAACATGCTGAGCACCATTCTTAGCACATTTTATCTAACAAAAATATGATTTTTACAACAGTTCCTTGAATCAGGTACTATTATTATCCTCAATTTATAAATAGGAATTGGGAGCATAGATAAGTTAATTAGCTTTCTGTAGTCACTCAGCAAATGGTTGATCTAGGATTTGAACCTAGACAGTTTAGTACAGAGTTTGTATTCCTGACCAATTTACTCTACTGCCTCTCTTCTATGTGAATTTACTTCACAGAGTTATTTTTGTTGCTGTTGACTGGCAATTACAAAAAGAAGTAGCATGACCACAGATCCTCATTTCTACTCTTATCTGCTTTTCCC
>NW_006799724.1:1407055-1429706 GCF_000442215.2 Lipotes vexillifer
CCCTACAGATTGTGTACCTTCCAATTAATTGGAACACCCAACCAGCACTGGCATGAACAAGCATTACTGTCATGATGCCTTCCATGAGGAAAAAAAAAATTTAAGTGTGAGATTACATGGCACAGTTTCTTTTCTTGATGCATAATTCTGCTTCTGTACTACTGTGAACATCCAATCATTTTTTTTGGAAAATCAATGAACAAGAAACTCCAAAATGTAAACCTATATGAAATTTTTTTCTGGTAATAATGGAACAACTTCCTAGATTATCTTTCTTGCCCACAGTACCTATCATAATATGTAAGACACTATAAATTTTCTTAGTGTATCTTCCTAGCATTGGTTTTTCGTATTTGTTTTTTAAAATGTGATCTTTAAAATATATGCTTATTCTAATTTAAAAAAATTTTCCTTTAAAGTATATACACTATTTATTTTGAAGAGAATGTTCTTTAGATCTCTCCATGAATATAATGTTGCAGCAACATATCAATGTTAAGAAACTAATTTTTCAGTCTATTTCCCATATGCAGTTTTTTGGGGGTAGTTAACTGATCACTTCTCAGCTGTAATTTTGAGCTTCACTGAACTGTTATGGATGTTCCATTTTAAAACAGAACATATGTGAACAGAACTGTTCCTGTTATGCTTGACTGATGCCCCTGATTGTGTTCTAAATTCACAACTCTGCCTCTAGTTATGAACTAATAACTTTGATTATTTTGGTAAGTCAGAACTTCAAATCCAATCCTGTCTGTTTAATTGAAAAGCAAGTAAAAAATGCATCTTCTCTATACAGTGTAGTTTTTTTTTCCCCTTCAGTTTAGAGAGATCTCATAGATTAGGGTGTATGAAATTCTTGATATTACCCCAAACTGCATTATACCCAGTCCACATTTAAGTCAACAAACAATTGTTTATTGACATGAAAACACACAAGGTTGCTCTCATGAAATACTGATATAGTTTGAATAAACATGATGATATGTAGAAATAGTTTTAATGCAATTAGAGGATATCTTAAAAACATAATCCAGAACCAGATTTATCATTTATCCAGTGTCTACTGTGTGTCTAAAAAACGTAAAAACTTTATATAGAAAAGCATGATACTGTGAAAAACAACCTGGTTTCTCAGGACCTGAATTCTAGCTTCAGCTCAATTACCTATTTACCAGATATATTTGGTATCTCATTTAACCTTGTTATCCTTGGTTCCCACATTTATAAAAAGGGCATAATATAATAACTGAAACCTAAAACCTACATCACAGATTAAAGTTTAAATAAAATCATATACGTGAAAGATATTCTATAATTTGATAATCAATATAAATGTTAACTACTGCTACTTAATTCTGACAGAAGACTACATCCTGAGATAACTTTAAGGTATAGCAGATATTATACCTTAATTCCCTAAGATTGTCTGCTTATGGGCTGTCCCAAAAGTACCTGCATTTTGGTCACAATTCTGATCTCATGATTTAAGCTCCTTTACAAAGCAGTTTCTGCTTTTTGTAGTCACATGAGGATTTTGTTACCTGTGACCGTTACTCAAAGAGTGACCATTTTTCTGCAGTTACATTTGCACTATTTTTTCTTAAGTTTTATTGTCAGCTTAATTATTCACATATTTCTACCCAGAGATGAGAATTTGAAATAATGGCCATAGCTTTTTGATTCTGTTCCTATCTTTTTAATGGATATACGGTGAAGCATAAATGTATTTCATTCTAACAACTTGTAGACTTTTTGTTTTTAATATCACATAAGAAATCAGTTTCACCTAAGTTTATGCATTACAGGTGAATTAATAGCTTATATTATTCTGATTTTACATATGTATAATTTATTTTTCCTCTTGTTGTGATATGCTATGAGTAACGCACTCTGTCTTGTCTTTTCCAAGTAGAGTAAGACATTCCCTTCTTCAAGGTCCCTTTGTGAATTCTCTGTCCCTATGTTTATTACCATTCTTCTTTCTCTTTTCTAGCAAATCTCTCTTGCTAAACTTTCCCCTATCATTACTATAGCATATATCCAAAGTAAGATGTTCTAGTTAGTAGGACATTAGAGCTTTTAGGGAAACTTTTACAGTATCAGGTCTCTATAGCTTATTTAAATTACTGTCTCTAATTTCATAAATACATTTTAAAAACTAGTCTATCAATGCAATAACTTAATATTGTATTTTAAAGTAGGTTACTATTTCAACCTAGGTCCCATCTAGAAATACATGGAATACTCAAATTAGAAAACTGAAAGGACTGTTTATTTACAAATGGTTTTTTTGGAAAGGTGTGAAAAATAAACAACAGTTTAATTGAGCAACCCAGAGCTAAGAGAAGCAGAGCTCTTTGCATCACAAGCCTGAAGGTATAAGTGGAGGGAGTGATTATCAGAATCAGAAAGAGTGACTTGTATAGAGTAGACCTCCTTGAGATAATCACTGAACTTGAGTCAAAGTGCATGGCAAGTCCATGCTGATCTCACAGGGAAGGAACCAGAGGAATAGATTGCCTGATCTCACCCTCCTACCTTCCTTTTATTTCTCATCCAGATTTCCCATTGGCCCAACTCAATTGGAAGCCAGAAGACACATGTGATATTTGTACAACCCTAAAAGCTATCTTGTTCATGTAGACAACAGGGGTAAGAAAGATGAATAAAAGTTATATGTCATAGTCCATCGATGTTGTTCCTCACCAGGTTGTCCCAACACACACATATTCCATCATGCACCATGTTGTTGGGGGGCAAGGTCAACTCCCTCATATACCTACTTAAACCTGAACTATTAGCCCCCGCAAGTGTTCTTCATATAATTTTTTATTTTTAATTTATTTTTATTTTTTTGCAGTACGCGGGCCTCTCACTGTTGTGGCCTCTCCCGTTGCGGAGCACAGGCTCCGGACGCGCAGGATCAGCGGCCATGGCTCACTGGCCTAGCCGCTCCGCTGCATGTGGGATCTTCCCGGACCGGGTCATGAACCCGCGTCCCCTGCATCAGCAGGCGGACTCTCAACCACTGCGCCACCAGGGAAACCCCTTCATATAATTTATAGGCAGAAAGATGAGGTAAAAACTGATTTTTAAAAAGACATTTAACCACCTCAGTACTATTCTTGAAGCTAAAGAGAATTATCATGGCTGTCTTCTTTCATTGCCCATTCTATGTTCTTTTCACCTTCTGCCAGCCACTCAGCTGCACAGGGCTTTTTTTCCAAGTCTTAAAAACTTCAGAATTTGTGTCTTTCAGCTCAATCTGGGTTATTACAATTTGCTATTCACCAGTACATTTGAGAAAGATATTACAAATAAAAGCATACTAATTAATCCACTTAGTTTTAAATATAGTACTCTGCACCAGAATTTTGAAGTAGCAATCCAATTTACCACTGGTAATTGGGATTTATCTTTCAAAGCAATTTAGTGACCACCTTCCCCCAAGCTTGCTGGTTCAATGCCATGTCAGACACAAAATGGCTCAGTGACAGATTGTGTTGCACAGTAAAATGATCTTTGTCCTTGCACAGATGCAATGTCATGTACAATGCCAAAGTGCTGAATGAGGCAATCTACAAATCTACTGATAATGGAAATGGCAGAGTATTCTGGTCCAGGAATGCAAATCCTTATCTGGAATATATGACCAATTCTATGAAGACAAATTTTGCCCACTCCATTATTGGAGCAGTATAAAATTTTATCTTCCACCAGGTAGCTCTCTGGCCCACCAAGAAATAGTATTATATTAGCATTTATTGGCAGGAAGGGCCAAATTAGCCATGACCTGGGAAAACCAGGTAGTTGAACCCATGCTTAGCCAACATCACTTTCACCATGGCTACTCCATATATGTCCTCACTGAGTAAACACTAAGATAACTGAGAAAAACTGATCAATATTCCTAGGATAGACCATCTTGTCTATCTAAATATTAAGAACATTTTCCCCATGGATCTTGTCTGGTTGGCATTTACAGTGAACACAAAAATCTTCATATTCTGGAAGGCTCACCCACATAATCTTATGACCATTTATTCCAAATTTGCACTTCCCAAGTCCCTGAGTAGCAAGCTAACCCCATAGCTACTACCCATAATTCATTTTAGAACCATACCTCAGGCCATATGAAGTAAACAATGAGATGTACTGCGTAAAGACCTCCTACACAGAGGATTTCATTTTGTCAGTGTCTTCAAGGTCACTCGTCGGTAAGGTTATTGTATTGAAGCCGTTCAGCTTGACTGGTTGTGGTCCATCTTACAGACCCAAACATGACTCCACCTTTTTTCTTTGTTAAATAACCACAGCAAATCACCAAAAATCAATAGCTGGGGATTGAGGAATAAGCAGTAAAAGTATAGGATCACATTTTATTCATATTTTATTCATTCATCTCTGTCTGCAACATGACCTAGTCTGGAATATACTACTTCCCTTTTAAAATGGAAAGACTCTGTGCAAGTCCAATATTACGGTTCAGTGGCCACAGGCTCAAGGTTGCAGTTTCCACAAGGGTCTAGCAGCAATCCCAGAACTACTTTTCAATGACTTTCATCAGAAAATGGCATAGATTTTTCCATAATCTGAGTAGTCTCAGCTGAGATTTCCTGGGACAGTGGGGCTTTCCTGAGGATCTGTGCATCGTCTCTGTCTGCCAGAGTCACTTCTGATTCTATCAGTCTGCTGGGTCATAAAGTCAAAGTTACAGGAAAGATTGCACCAGAGCCAGAGATGCAAAGCTATTTCTTGTTCTAGATAACATTTCAAACTGGCAGCCCTCTGAGCTACCAGTAAAAAGGTTAAAGCCAATATGATATATGCTACCTCTGAAATCCAAAGAGGCCACCAGGTATTTTTAGTTCTATGTTCATGGTTAGCAGTATTTGTGCAGTATTTTGTCTCTCACTTCAAAAAGGATATCTCCGCATGCCCAAAACCAGGCCTTACAACATTCACAAGATTTGTCTTCATCCTCTGGTATATATATGTCTTATCAAGGAATACAGGGTGCTTCTACTTTCTGCTCAATATTGTGAATATAATGTTAATAATAAAAAAGATCAACATTATAGATCTGTAGTATTTCAAGACAACAAAAGTCCCTAAAGAGGATATCAAGAAAAGTGCAGTAGACTTCACTTAGCTCTGGGCAAGAAAGTAAAAGTATCCTCATCTTTTTGCCATATTAAAACAAACTGCTTCTAAATTTCCATACTAATCCCAACTGATTCTTGGTCTTTTGAGATAGAAAGCTTCCCTATGTTGAATTGAATAATTCCTGCAAACAGTCTGGAGAGTCTTCGAAGAAAACAGACTAACAACTGCTGCAGTATCTTTTTTTTAATTCCTGGTGAGCTTGGTTCCAATGACAACAATGCAATGATTTCAGTGGAAGTATTTTGTTATCTTAGCATCACAAATTTTTTTTGTTTTTTTATTAACTAAAAATTTATTTTTTTTTCCTTTAAGTGAGAAAAATCAGTGCTAGAAAAGACTAATGGAAGGCTATCTATGTTCTGTGGTATTTAAGTGAACTCTTATTAATATTTTGTCAATGAGATCATATAGGGGAGATGACCAATTCAGCTTTCAGATGTAAGAGGAAAATGAAATTCCCTTTGAAGCTATAGAAATGCTGTGGGAGGTTAGGAGTATAATCACAGTACAGATAACTAAAAATAAAGCTACAAGAAAACTGTTCTCAGAGAAATAATCCTTCTCTTGTCTTGGGTGGAAGCTTTCTACTTCTTATTGTCATCTGTTGAATTAAAAGATCTTGGGTTAGCAGTCTCCCTCCTAAGATTGTCTGCTTTTGAAGGATTCTTAAGAATCCTTTCTTTCAGTTTCCAATATTGTAGAATTTCTAATATTTATTGTTGGGTACCAGGCACTGTTGTTTTAGCAGGAAATAAGCATTCAAAAATCAATCCCTTGAAGGTTTACTTCAATTTGATATCAACTAATATTACTGATAAGACCTTTCCCAGTGATTTTTCAAGTGCAGTGCTTTTCTTAGGATTGCTTTTCTGAGGATTGTTCTGCTATCAAAATACACCAGCCTACTAATTTAGGATCATTTAGTGCTTCCCTGGCAAGGGAAGACAGTCAGTACTTGTTGGTGATAGCACTAGATACTACTGGAATTTTTTTTTATATTAACCAGTATAGAAGGTAGTAGAATCCTCTCCTGTGTTTTAGCAGACAATAAATATATTTCTTCATTGATTTCTCCGACAATAGGAATATAATAGGAACAGTGAAGGCATGAACAAATCTCTAGGCCTTTGATTTATTCCATAAGTATATTATGAATATCAGAAATTTACAAAATATGAAAGCCCAGAGACAAGTCTTCTTTTTTTTCTAAGTATTTTGTTGCCAATGTTTGTGACCTTCTGTAACAAACATGGGCATATTGTTTTAATCTGAAAAGTGCACTATCATTGAAGCATTTCTATATTGATATATTTTTTAAAAATAATCTAGATAGACTAAATTTCCTCTTTGATTTGTCAGATTTTAGGGGGAATCTGAAGTTTTGTAAACAATAAAAGCTCTCAAAATATTTGGAAGTTAATTAAAATTTAGAGATTTACAAACAAAATTATTCTTGTTATCCTTCCCTTTAGAATGTGAAAGGTCAAATATTAATTTTGATTTAGGTAACGCAAAGATAGCTTCAATGTAAAAGTTATTTTCACAGATTTTTTATTCTGAATTTGGTATTTGAGTTAGGAAAGGACAAAAATCAATAAAAATTTTCAGAGAAGACAAGAACATAAGTCATAAGTTTATAAAGAAAAGATTGAGACTATATTTTTAAATTCAGCAAAAAATATCAATTATATTTCAAAAAAATTTTTCTTGAACAATGAACTTTTATTTTATTTTTAAAATTTTTATTTGCATCTAGTTGATTTACAATGTTGTGTTAGTTTCAGGAATACAGCAAGATTACATCAAAAGTACAGTAAAACAACAGAGTATTTTTGTGATAAAAGAACAACTGGGCACAGAATATTTGGTCATTTTAAACTAAATATTTTATTTTATTTTTAAAATTTTTATTTGCATCTAGTTGATTTACAATGTTGTGTTAGTTTCAGGAATACAGCAAGATTACATCAAAAGTACAGTAAAGCAACAGAGTATTTTTGTGATAAAAGAACAACTGGGCACAGAATATTTGGTCATTTTAAACTAAAAAATTAAAAAGTTTAGCTTTTTTTTATATCATCTAAGCAAAAATTTGCAATAAAAGATTCTTATGCTTTTTCTTTTTTACAAGCACCAACATCAGTAATACAATTTAACCAATTGTATTACTTTAACATATTTCATTGTTCCCATCAAACTCACTACGTGTATGCATTATATACAAGGATAAAAGTTTTTTTAATATATCTCTTCAAATTCACCGTTTATCCTCCCTTTTTTAAAATTTCCTGGCATGAACTGAAATTTTTCCTCTAAAGACAAAATGTTTCTTTGATAAACCAAATCATATCTATCTATGATCCACTGCAAACATCTGCTGTATTGTTATACACATTATTTTACATTTTTTTTCAGAAGAGAACATTGATGCTAATATAAATCAAAGGCATTTATGCATCCTTCTTAACCTTTTAACTGATGGCTACTCTATGATGCATTTAAAACAGCACAGTAAATTAAACTTTTGTTCTATGGAGGTATAATATTGTTATCTATTGTTTATATAGCTTTAAAATCTTAAAGCTAATCAAAGATCTGGAAATTGCAATATAAATTTCACATGTAAGTCTCTATGATTTGTAAGGTTGTAAGAATTTCAGAAGATTAAATTCCTGTAAAAGACTTCCAGTATTAAAATTTCTTTAAATAGATATAATTTTATGTTTTTGCAGACTTAAACAATTTGTAGCATCAGTTACAATTTTCCTGATCCTTAAAACCAGTGTAAAACATTTTAAATGTTAAATCACAGAAAAATGAACCTTAATCTTGTACAAAATAAAATACTGTGGTCTTGTACTGTATAAAAATAAAATAGGGCTTCCCTGGTGGTGCAGTGGTTGAGAGTCCTCCTGCCGATGCAGATGACACGGGTTCGTGCCCTGGTCCTGGAAGATCCCATATGCTGCGGAGCGGCTGGGCCCGTGAGCCATTGTCCCTGAGCCTGCGCGTCCGGAGCCTGTGCTCCGCAACGGGAGAGGCCACAACAGTGAGAGGCCCTCGTACCGCAAAAAAAATTAAAAATAAAAATTAAAAATAAATAAAATAAAATAATTTATGCTTTGGTAAAATCAAGGAGGAGACATAAATCTTTTCTTAAAGCCATTTAAATCATTTTAAGGTACACAAATACCCATTCTGATAAAAATATTACATAAACTTTTTCTAACATAATTTAGAAATCTTGGTATTTAAATATCAAATTTTAAAGAATATTTAGATCATATTTTAAAACTAAGTATCCTGCTTTCCCTTTTACTATATAATGTAGTTAACAAGGTCAATAATATAGCAGCTTAATTATTTTTCTTTTGTAGAGCTGCTTCTTTAGAAACAACAAAATTGAAGAAAAGAGAGTTGTTTTTTTTTTCTATTGGAAATTCTTGAATTCTCCAATGTCAAATGTATATAAACCTTTAACATATCAAAATTGTTTATAAAAGCTCACATCATTACAGTGTAGGAAATGTTCTCCTATAATGTGACCCCTTTTGTGTTAGATTTATTTTCTACAGCAGATATTCTTAGAATGTGTATATTTTTATGATGAATTAATTTCCTAAGTGAAGGGGAAAAACAAGGAGAGGAAGAAAAGAATGCAAATTAGAGTGCACCAGCTATAGACAGACATGAAGAGAGTTAAAGTTCAGTGTAGAGGCTAATTGTGTTCTCTTTGTAAGATGGGAAGAAGGCATCTATGAAGGAAAATTAATTTTGATGAGAGAGCGAGCTTGTCACTGTAGCTGGTTTAAACAATAATTTGGGTCCTTCATAATTCCATCACGATTTCATGATTAAAATTTGGTTCTTATTAATCCTCACAGTACAGAAAAAGAAAGAGGGAGGTCTTCTCTATTAAACAAAGTAATCTTTCTTTTATATACACAAGATTTTATTTCCTTGTGAGTTTTTAGTGGGATTTTTTTTTTCCACATTTTGTTCCAAGGTGCATCTCAAAAACAGAGTTTTGGTTATATCTAAAGTTCTCCAAAGTTTCTACCAGCAATTTTCAATTGTCCTTGGCACAATCATGCCCTTTAGAAAGATAAATGCAAGAAGGATAATACAAAAGCAAGTGCCAGGAGGTAACAAATTTATCAGCAGCCAATTCATTAGCGGCTGGCCTGACAATCAGTCAAAAGTAAAAGTACATCTTGTGCATATCTTTGATCCTCAACCTTAAGGTCAAGCTGCTTTTGCCTGCTGACTTGAGAAATCAGCAGTTCCCCCGGCAGGTGGAATTTGTGGAGAGAAAATATCTTTAAAAGCCAACTTTGTATACATTAACAATTCTGAGGAAAGTGTTGGTACTGTGTAGATTAATGACACAAGGCAAAGTTTGCCCCAAAAAAGAAATGTCTAAGGAGAGCTTTTAGTCTTCACGTTCAGTTGGAAAGACATTTATCAGACCTATAGGGATCTCAAACTTCCCCTAATAAACAAGTCAGTAGCAACATACAAACAAAAAACAGAGGATGGTTAATGGCCAGAAAATGATTTGTCAGTCCTTTATCAAGGAAAATGAGTATAAACAGACCAGATATGCAAAGAGTTTTTGAGTCCTTCATTCTGAGGAGGAAACAGAAAATCTTGTTTATTTGGATTTGGAGCATAGTTTCAGTATTAACTTCCTTTACTATTATTGGCAAGTTTGCCTCTAGTAGGCTTAGATATAAGATGAGTACACTGTTTCTAAGATAAAGGTATTAATCTGCGGCAACAAGAGTCTCAACAAAACGTCAGTGAAAGCTCCAGAATTGTCAAAGCCCACAAAGATTATCAAGAACATACTTTTCTCTAGATAAAGTAAAAAACAAAAATTAGATTTATTTACCTTGCTGAAGTAAAGGAAAAATCACCCAAGGGGAAATTTAAGACCAATTTAATTAGGTGAACAAGAGGCACCTTAAAGGATTTAGGTTTCTATGGATGATTTTTAAGAGGAAAGTCAAGGCCCGTTCTACATTGCTATCAAGAAGGGTGAGCAATTTGGTGATTGGCTATCTCAGTAATATAATAGGGTTCCCTATGCCTCAAGTACATCCCCATGTTTACCCATGTTTCATTATATCAGTATATCCCCACATTTCATTACAGTGAACCTCCATACTAGAAGGAAACATTTTATTTTTTTTATATTCACAAAGTAAATGAGTCTAACACTGACATGAAGTCAATATAAATTTCTATTAGATCTGAAAATAAGTGGTTTAAAATAGAAATAAAAGTTCATATTATTGTTACTTCTTTACCATTTGTATTTATGCTATGGCATCCTTGGGACAAACCTTGAGGTAGCAAGCCAAAGTTAGCCAACAACTTGTGAAGTTTTCTCTCTCCAAGGATTGGTTTGGCTGCAGGAGTCCTGCATTCCATCTACCTTCCACCTGAAGCCAAAGACCCACTGGAAACAGGCATAGAGGGGTAAAGAAAGGCCAGGAATATGATACAGTGGGGAAAATGTTTACAGGAGCGTCATTCCAAATTATAAGGAAAGGCAAGAAGTGTGAGTTTTTTTCTGTGAGTCTCTCGGACAACATGGTTATAAATAATCACATATATATGGCTTTTATAACACTGTAGAAGAAAGTACATATACATATTAATACAATATACTCCATTTTTAAAAAATGACATTATATATGATATAGCAATGTATCTGATTTTTAACACATGGGATGTATGCTGTTGGACTGTTATGACTTAAAAAAACCAACTCATGATATCCCTGTGTCCATGTATTTAAATATCTTATTTAAAGTTACTGTACTTAAGAATAGCTAAAATATGAAACAGAGAAAATAATCTGGTTAATTATGCCATTACAAAAGTCTAATATGCTGCCAATTTTGATTTGAAAGAAAAAATAAAATCACCCACTGCATATGCTCAGCAATAAATTTTGATGTTTAAAAGTATGATCAGATTTTAGAGGCACTTTTACTTCAATATACCAATATTAAAACCTAAATACTTACAAAATTGTATTTTCCACAAACCAGGTCCTATCTAGAGAATACTAAAAATCAACTAAAGCCATAATGTTTCACTTTACTGATCTCTAAATCAGATATGTGAATTTAAATAATTTTTAAATAAAATATGCATAAAAACTTAAACCCATGAGGCAAGTTTTACTCTGAAAGAACCTGAAATAAGCAAGATTACATCCTGAAAGTTTTGTGTAAATAAAATGTGGATGAATATATTACTCACAAATCAACAATATTTCACTACTGGTCCTTAATAAGGATTTTCAAGTTGTTTAACATTAGAAGTTGACGGAATATATGCACAATACGATAGCACTGAAATAATTATTTTCCCTTTACTATCGAGGTCCAAACATTTTAAATGCATCTCATCTAGTTCAAAATAGTTATTTTTCATCACTTCGCTATGTGAAATTAAATGTAAATGTAATAGCTTGCATCTACTAACCCCAAACTCCCAGTCTATCCCTCTCTCTCCCCTCTTGCCCCTTGGCAATCACAAATCTGTTCTCTATGTTTGTGAGTCTGTTTCTGTTTTGTAGATAGGTTCATTTGTACCATATTTTAGATTCCACAGATAAGTGATATCATATGGTATTTGTCTTTCTCTTTCTGACTTACTTCCCTTAGTATGATAATCTCTAGTCACATTCACGTTGCTGCAAATGGCATTATTTAGTTCATTTTTATAGCTGAGTAATATTCCATTGTATATATGTGCCACATCTTCTTTATTCATTCATCTATCAATGGAAATTTAGGTTGTTTCCAAGTCTTGGCTATTGTGAGTAGTGCTGCTATGAACATAAGGGTGCCTGTATCTTTTTGAATTATAGTTTTGTCTGGCTATATGTCCAAGAGTGGGATTGCTAGATCATATGGTAATTCTATTTTCAGTTTTCTGAGGAACCTTTATACTGTTTTCCATAGTGGCTGCACCAACTTACATTCCCACCAACAGTTTAAGAGGGTTCCCTTTTCTGCACACTCTCTGGCATCTGTTATTTGTAGACTTTTTAATGATGGTCATTCTGACTAGTGTACCTCATTGTAGTTTTGATTGCATCTCTCTTATAATGACATTGAGCATCTTTTCATGTGCCTACTGGCCATCTGTATGTCATCTTTGGAGAAATGTCTATTAAGGTCTTCTGCTCATTTTTTGATTGGGTTGTTTGTTTTTTTGTTGTTGAGTTGTATGAACTGTTTTTATATTTTGGCAATTAAACCCTTGTTGGTCACATCATTTGTAAATATTTTTTCCCATTCTGTAGGTTGTCTGTTTGCTTTTTCTTTGTTTTTATGGTTTCCTTTACTGTGCAAAAGCTTGTAAGTTTGATTAGGTCCCATTTGTTTATTTTTGTTTTTATTTCTATTGCCTTGGGAGACTGACCTAAGAAAACATTGATACGATTTATGTCAGAGAATGTTTTGCCTATGTTTTCTTCTAGGAATTTTATGGTGTTATGTCCTATGTTTAAGTCTTTAAGTCATTTTGAGTTTATTTTTGTGCATGATGTAAGGGTGTGTTATAACTTCATTGATTTACATGCAGCTGTCCAACTTTCCCAGCACCACTTGCTGAAGATGAGCTACATTTTCATGAAGAAGTATATCTCTGTGTCAGTAAAGAAAAAGAGAACCTTTAGGTTGTGAAAATTAGCTGGTCTGAAAAACTATGATGCTACTCATTTCTGCCCTCCTGTGTCAGAAATTTCCTACAAATATCATGTCCTGAAAACTCGAGTTCATTTAAAGATAAATAAAAAGAAAGAAAAAAGTGGCATGGATCAATAAATACATTTTATAAATAAGTGAAGAAATAAACAGCAGAAATCCACTGACCAAGAAGAAAATTTTATAAGAAAAATATTGCCACCAAGTAAGAAAGAGAGGGTTCAAGCATTTTGTCAAGAATTGAAATACTTTTTTTAAATAATTGCTTTATTATTAAAGCATTTATTATTATTAAAAACACACATAAATTACAAGAATTCAGGAAAGAAATGTGAAAAGTAAATATGAGAAGATGTAATAAACACAAAAACAAAATAAACCACATAAACTTAAAAATAAGGGGATTTTAATGGAGAGTTGAGGCTATGGCAAATGTAGTGAGAAACACAGATGTATATAGAAATAAGAAAAGCTAAGAAAATTAAATATAAACTAAAAATAGTAAAAAAGATTAAAAAGATCAGAAAGGGACTTGCAGCTTTATTTATATTTTTTTATTGAAGTATAGTTGATTTATAATATTATATTAGTTTCAGGTGTATAACAAAGTGATTTAATATTTATAGATTATAATCCATTTAAAGTTATTACAAAATAATGGCTATATTTCCCTGTGCTGTACAATATATCCTTGTTGCTTACTTATTTTATACATAGTAGTTTGTATCTCTTAATCCCCTACCTCTGTCTTGCCTGAACCCCTCATCCCTGTAATCATTGGTAACCACTAGTTTGTTCTCTATATCTGTGAGTTTCTGTTTTGTTACATACATTCTTTTTTTTATTTTTTAGATTCCACATATAAGTGATAACATATAGTATTTATCTTTCTGTCTGACATATTTCACTAAGCATAATACCCTCCAGGTCCATCCATTTTGTTGCAAATGGTAAAATTTCATTCTTTTTATGCCTGAGTAATATTCCACTGTATACATACATATCACATTTTCTTTATCTATTCATTTGTAGATGGACACTTAGGTTGCTTCCATACCTTGGCAATTTTAAATAATACTTCTGTGAAAACTGGGGTGCATGTATCTTTTTGAATTAGTGATTTTGTTTTCTTCAGGTATATACCCAGGAGTGGGACTGCTGGATTATAAGGTAGTTCTGTTTTTAATTTTCTGAGGAACCTCCATACTGTTTTCCAGGGTGGCTGCACCAATTTACATTCCCACCAACAGTGTACTAGGGTTCTCTTTTCTCCATATCCTCACCAACAATGTTCATTCACCATTCCAAAAATCCTAAGGCACTTAAGAATTATGCTAAATCTACTCTGTCTATGCACTATAAATGGAATCAGAAAGCCTAGATGACAGCACATCTGTTTTCAACATGCTTTACTGAATATTTTAATCCCATTGCTGAGACCTACTGCTCAGAAAAAAGATCCCTTTCAAAATATTACTGTTCATTGACAATGCACCTGGTCACCCAAGAGCTCAGATAGAGGTGTACAATGATATTGTTTTCATGCCTACTAACACAATATCCATTCTGCAGTCCATGTGTTAACCAAACTGAACTCAAGTCTACTTGCCTGACACGGCAACAAAGCCAACCTACAGACATGAGGTTGTGGTGAAGGAAATCCAGTATTTATTTGCAGGGCATCATGGAAGGAGAATGGGCAGCCAGTGCTCAAAAGACCCAAGCTCCCAGATGGCTTTCAGACAAGTATTTTTAAAGGCAACATTAGGGTGAGTGTTGCAGGATGCATGATCACCTTGTGGACATTCTTCTGATTGGTTGGTGGTGAGGTAACAGGATGATGTTTCAGGGATCTTAATTATCAACTTTTAGTTTCAGTCACTTTGGGGTCTAGTGCTTGTGGTCAGCCTTAGACACTATCCTCCACTGTGTGAGAGTCTTAATTTCTGCATAAAAACTCAAAGAAATGCATCAGATTGTTATCTATATCCCTTTAGGAGGAACTAGGAGTTCTGTGATTCCATTGTTTAAGCCATTATTGCTTTTCTTTCTGAACTGCTTTCTTTTGTTTCTGCATTTCCACTTCTCTAATTATTAACTGTTTGGGTCTGCTTGGGAAACGACTAGGAGACCAAAACATTTTCTATAAACAAGAAGCAGGGACACAGAGGGGCTTGTACCCAGGAGGACCCTTCAGGGTCCTGCTTGCTTTCAGCCTCACTTTTCTTTGATACTCCTCAATCCTGAGGGGTAAGGGAGAGTGATAAGAAAGGGAATAAAGTTTTAGATAGAGAGGTTAATCATAAACTTGGGAGGGGAACAAAGTTTTAGGGGGACTTGTTTCACATGGATCAAGGGGTAATTTTGATCTTCGAGTCTGATTATTTCAGAAATACATTTGGTAAGGCTATAGCTGCCATAGATTATGATTTCTCTGACAGATCTGGGCACAGTAAATTGAAAACATTCTGAAAGGATTCACCATTCTAGATGCCATTAAGAACATTCGTGATTCATGGGAAGAGGTAAAAATATCAATATTCACAGGAGTTTTGGAAAAGTTGATTCCAACCCTCTTGGATGACTTTGAGTGATTCAAGACCTCAGTGGAAGAAGTAACTGCAGATGTAGTAGAAATAGCAAGAGAACTAAAATTACAAGTGAAACCTGAAGATGGGAATGTATTGCTACAATTTCATGATAAAATGTTAAAGAGGAGTTGCTTCTTATGGATAAGCAAAGAAATGGAATAGAATCTACTCACAGTGAGGATGCTGTGAAGATTGTTGAAATGACAACAAAGGATTTAGAATATGACATGAACTTAGTTGATAATGCAGTGACTGGCAGGGTTTGAAGGACTGACCCCAATTTTGAAAGAAGTTCTACTGTGGGTAAAGTGCTATCAAACAGCATTACATGCTACAAAGAAATCATGAAAGGAATCGATGCAGAAAACTTCAGTGTTGTCTTATTTTAAGAAATTGCCACAGACACTCTAACAGTCAGGAAACACCGCCCTGATCAGTCAGCAGCCATCAACATCAAGACACAACCTCCACTAGCAAAAAGATTACAACATGCAGAAGGCTCAGATGATTGTTAACATTTTTTAGCAATAAAGTATTATTTAATGAAGGTATGTACATTTTTTTAGACATAATGCTGTTGCACACTTAATAGATTACAGTATAGTATAAACATAATTTGAATACATGCACTGGGAAACCAAAAAATTAGTGTGACTCACTTTAATGTGATACTGGATTTATTCCAGCAGTCTGTAACCAAACCTACGATACCTCCAAGGTAAGCCTGTATCCTGAGGGAACTGGTGGAGTTCCACAATAATTAGAGACAAGAAACAGAAAAAATATTTTTAAAGTTTTAAACTCCTCCTAGTGGAGGAGTGCAAAAGATACTGTTAGAACCAGAGCTACATCTGGAAGGGGGCAGAAATAGTTGTGGAGCCCAGAACCCAGAGACCCAGGTACATAGCCTTTGCCTAACATTGAGCCTTCCTCAGAGGATGGATGAGTGCTGCCTTTCCCCACCCCACATCACAATGCTAACAAGCACCAAGTAAAACTAATAGTGGGAAAGATGCATCACGAAATGCTACAAGACAAAGATTCTCTCTGGGAAAGAGTGCAAAGAAAAGATGCAAAGACAAGTAGGAAGACTTTAAGGCGAGTGGGAAGGATATACTGAGAAAAGCTCTCTGGCAAATTAGCTCACACAATAAACACAAACTGTCACTAGAGGAATTAGAACCCTGATGTGTGATAAAGATAAGCATAACAACAAGCTTCAAACTCATCCCAAACCTCACAAAAGCCCACACGAAAGATCTAGGAGAAGGAAAATTATGCTAGTCCACAAGCATAAAAGTACTTATATTAGTATTCACTGGTCTAGACAACATACTAGGCTTTCAACAACAAAAAAATAAGATACATAAAAAGGAAAGATAAAACACACTTTGAACAGACAAAGTAACTATTAGAACCAGACTCCTCCACACATGAAAAAGACACTATAATTATCAGACTCAAAATTTTAAATAATTAAATATGCTAAAGGATCTAGTAGAAAAGGTAAACAAAATGAAGAAATTCAACATACATAAGATGAAACCTGATAAATATAAAAGTTGAAACAAACCCATAATTATACTTGGAAATATAAAACTCTTTTCTCAGTAAGTGATAGAATAAGAAGGCAGAAAATAAGTAAACATATAAATAACATAAACTGTACTGTCAATCAACTTGACCTAATTGATATTAGAAAACATTACAGTCAACAGCAGAATATATATTATTCTTTCATGCACATGGAACAATCACTAAGATAGAGCACATACTGGACCATGAAACAAATATTAACACATTTAAAATAACTGAAAATAAAATTAAACAAAAATAAAATAAAATAGAAATCTATAACAGGAAGATATATTGGAAAAAGCCCACCGATAATTAGAAAATTAAACAACATATTTATAAGTAAACCATGGGTCACAGAGGAAGTTTCAAAGGAAATAATGTATATTTTGAACAGAAAATGAAAAGAAAATATATCAGAATTGTGAAGTACAACCAAAGCAATGCTTAGAGAGAAATTTATAGCAAGATGTGTTTATATTAGAAAATAATAAATAGCAATAATAAGTATGTAACCTGTGCTTTAAAACTAAACTAAAGCACAGGTTAAAAAAAAAAAAAAAAAAAAACTAGAGAAGGAAGAGCAAATTAAACCCAAAGCAAAGAGTAGGAATAATAAAAATTAGAGCAGAAATCAATGATATTGAGACTAGAAAAGCAATTAAAAAAATCAAAAGCTGGTTTCAGAGCAAAGGATATTACCAGTAATAAAGCATGGTATCTGATAATAACAAAGGAATCAATTCCTCAAGGGAACATAACAATTCCAAATATTTTTTCCATATCATAACAATTTCAAAATAAATTTTAAAAACTGAGCAAAACTAAACATGAAAATAGATAAATCCACAATTATATTCAGAGATTTTAATGTTCCTCCTTCAATAATTAATAGGATAAGTAGCAAATATCAGTAATGGTATAGCATATCTGAAACATACTAACAACTAACTTGACCTAACTGAGATGTTAGGAGAGAGCAGCAAATAATAGTAGGACACATTCACTTCAAATGTACACAAAATATTTCCCAAGATAGGCCATATCTTACATAAAAATAGTCTCAATAATTGTTAAAAGAATCAAGTCATACAAATTTTCATCTCTAATCACAATAAAATTAAACTAAAATCAATAACAGAATGATGTCTGAAATAAAATCTCTCAAACATTAGCTCACTGTATAATACCCTTTTAAATAACCTCTGGATCAAAGAAGAAATCAGAAAAGAATTTAGTGACTATTTTATACTGAATGAAAATTAAATCTCAACACATCATAATATTTGAGAATATGAGAGATGCCATTACATCACTTTGGGAGGAATTTAAAGCATAAATAAATTAGAACAGAATAAAGGTGTGATTCAATCAATGGCCACAGCTTCCACTTTTTAAGAAAACAAAGAGCAAATAAAATCTAACGTAAGTAGAAGTAAGAAAGACCAGAGTGGAAATCAATGAAATATAAAAGACAGAATCTACAGAGAAAATCAATGAAATCAAAAGCTGATTTTTTGAAAACAATAAAATTGATAAACCATTAGACACCATAATGAAAACCAAACCAAAACAAAACAAAAACAAAAAAAGGAGAAAGAGAAAACACAATTACAAATTTAAGGCAAAAAAAGAATCAAGAGATTCGATTAGAGCTACATCTATTAAAGAAATTGTGTTTGTAATTAAAACCTTCCCACAAAAAAATAATTTTATGAATACATGGCTTTAGTGATAGATTACCAAACCTTTAGGGAAGAAATAGAGCTAATAATAATCAAATTTCCACAACACTGAAAAAATGAAGAAATGTTTTCCAACTTTTTCTATGAGGGCAGTAATAAAACCAAAGACCTCAAAAGAAAAATAAACTAATGGCCAATGCCCTCCTTAAACAAAGACGTAAAATTTGTAAAAGTTTTGGCAAACTGAATCCAACAACATATTAAAACCAAAATACATCAAGACCAAGTGTTATTTTTCCCAAGAGTCCAATTTGATTTTACATTTGAAAATCAGTCAATGTAACTCATTACATTAACCAATAGACCAAACAAATAGACAAAGAAAAAGCTCTCAGCAAACTAGGAAAAAGGACCTTCCTCAACTTAATTGTGATCAATTGTGGAAAAACTACAGCTAATATTACCTTTAATCTTGAAAGACTGAATATTTTCCCCCAAATCAGGAATAAACAAGGATTTCCACTCTCACAAATTCAACATTATACTTGAGGTTCTAACAATTTCACTGAGACAAGGGGGAAAAAAAGCATTGTGTTTAGAAAAAAAAAAGTATTCACAGATGACCTTATTGTCTATGTAGAAAACTGGCACAATCTACTAAAAACCTCCTATAATGAACGAATTGGTTCAGAAAAAATTCAAGATACAAGATCAACGTACAAATATCAATTGCATTACTTCTTTAAGCAACAAGGAAATGTAACTTGACATTAAAATAAATACTATATTACTATAAACACTTACTGAAAAGTTTAGAGATAAACTTGACAAAACATACACAAGGTTTATCATTGAAATCTATAAAACATTGCTGACTGTAATTAAAGAAGACCTAAATAAAGAATACACTACACTATGCTCATTGGTTGATATACTCAGTGTTATTAAGATGTCAATTCTTCCAAATAGATCTATAATTTCAACACCATCCAATTGAAATTCCAGCAACCTTCAATTGTAGAAATTGAAAAACTGATTCTAAAATTCATATGAAAATGCAAAGGACCTAGATTAGTCAAAACAACTTTGGAAAAGAATGGAACTGGAGGAGGAACACTATTTTCTAGAGTTACTATATAGCTACAGTAATCAAGATAAAGAGGTATTGGCATAAGGATAGATAAGCTGATCAATCAACACAAAGGAGGATCAAGTAATAGGCCAACACTAAGTGGAAAATTCATGCTCAACAAAAATGCAAAGGCAATTCAAGAAGAAGTTATCACTTTTCAACAAAGGGTACTAAAACAATTGGCTCTCCATATGTAGAAAAAACAATTTTTAATCTATACCACATAACATTGAACAAAAATTAACTGACCCTGGATTATAGACCTAATTGTAAGTCACAACACGATAAAATTTCTAGAATAAAACATAAGAGAAAACCTCTGTGACCTTGGTTACACAAATATTTTAAATACTTTGCAGAGATATTGAGAACCAAAAGCATAATCCATAAAAGACTAAATCGATAAATTAGACCTCAGAAGAATTAAATCCTTCTGCTCTTTATTTTTTGAATATTTGAATTTTATTTTATTTATTTTAAAACCTTCTGCTCTTTAAAGACACTGTTAAGGAAATGAAAAGATGAGCCACAGATAAAGAGAAACCATTTGAAACATATATCTGATAAAGTTCTTCTATCCAGAATATATTAAAAAAAATTTTCAGGGCTTCCCTGGTGGCACAGTGGTTGAGAGTCCGTCTGCCGATGCAGGGGACACGGGTTTGTGCCCCGGTTCGGGAAGATCCCACATGCCGCGGAGCGGCTGGGCCCGTGAGCCATGGCCGCTGAGCCTGCGTGTCCGGAGCCTGTGCTCCGCAACGGGAGAGGCCACAACAGTGAGAGGCCCATGTAACGCAAAAAAAAAAAAAAAAAAATTTCAAACTCAATAATAAAAAAAAAAAGTTCTTTAAACTAGTAAAGGTTTTGAACACATGCTTTACCACAGAAGATATAAAGATGACAGATAAACACGTGGACTATCATTAGGGAAACAGAAATTAAAACCACAGTGTAAAACTACAACACGTCTCTTAAAAAGGTTAAAATATAAAAACCAGATTGTACCACATGCTATAAAGATATGGAGGACATAGGTCCTTCTAATTTTGCTTGTATGAATGCAACACAGTTCAAACACTTTAGAAAACAGTTTAGCAGTTTCATATGAGGTTAAACATAAACTTACCATATGGCTCAGCAATCCCATTCTCAGTGCCGTGTTAATTTATGTTCACACAAAAGCTTTGACGTGAATGCCAAGAGCAGTTTTATTGATAACCACCAAAACCTATAAAAAAGCAAGGTGGATAATATTGTGATATGTGTATCTAATGGAATATTAGTCAGCAATAAAAAGTAATGAACTTTTAATGTATACAACATGGATGAGTTACTAATTGTTTAGTGAAAGAAGCAAAATAAAACCAAATATTCACTTTATGGTTTAATTTATATAAAATTCTATATATTTCAAACTAATCTATCATGCCAGAAAGCAGATCAGTTGCTGTGTGGGGCAGGAAGTGGTGGGGAGGAATGGGAAGGAGAACTTAGAAAGGAGCACGAGATAACTTTTGAGGATAATTGATATGGTTATTATATGGATTGCAGTGTTGGTTTCACAGGTGTCTACATGTATCAAAATGTATCATATTGTACACTTTCAACATGTGCAGTTTGCTGCATGTAAATTATACCTCACTAAATTTTTTTTTTTTATCTACAAAAGGATTCATAAACTGCTATTGCTCAGGCTGCACCATTTACTCATTTAATTCAATTACTCAAATGATTTTAGAAGTGTCTATAGTTAGGATACAAGCAGAATTGAATTTTTGGACAAAACTGCCTGATGCAGTTCCTCAATAGATCCCTTTTTAAAGACAATTATTGTTAACTTGCTACCAGGTGTTAGTTGAGACTATACTACAGACATACATCAGGTAATCCTCGGCCCAAAAATACGTATCATGTCTTTGGTAATGCTAGTAAAACATATAGATAATAAAAGGAGCTGCTTAGCAGATCTCATTCAATAAGCAAAATTGATATAATCAGGAGGATGCAATATAATGGGTTCAGAGGAGTTCAGGGAGGTCAAACCATCCATATGCAGTATGCTTCTCTGCCTGTGTGTTTAATGACAGAGCCCTCCAAAGATCTTCCCACAGCCATTGCTAGCTGGTTGAAATTCTAAGATTCCCTCCAAACCAAAGGAAAACAAGGTGCTTTTTGGTTTTTTGTTTTGTTTTCATTGAGTGTAGTATTGCTATTTGAAAATGGGATGTATAATATCCTATAGTCTGTAAATCTCTGGGAAAAGAGGGTAAGATGCCTAGTGGAAGAGAAGGACAAATCTACACCATCGCTAAAGCTGAGAAACACTATTTAGTAATACAGTTTAAGCTAGTGTCCTCAGAGGGGGGATTGGAAATTTATAGATCCTAAAGCCGTAACTAAGCTGGCAGTATGGTCATGTAAATGTAAATGGGTCCTAGATGACTGTGCGATAAAAGCATCCCCATATGCACACACTCAATTCTGAAAATATCTGTGGAAATTTAAAGGAAAAATTGGGGTGAATCATGAAGACTCATCAACAAAACCTGGTAGCCAGCTCAGAAGTGCATTGGAATACTTAAATTATTGACTAGGTCAGATCCTTAGTACTGGGTTTAGATCTGGGTTCTTGAAATAAATGGACTTAAGCAACGCAAAGATGGGTCAAATGATTACATATTTGCTTCCACATGTTGAAGTAACAAATGTGGGGTAACTGACTGTACTTCCTTATCAGCAGGACAGAAATGGCCTGCAGATGGCTTTAGA
>NW_006799724.1:1429716-1464119 GCF_000442215.2 Lipotes vexillifer
CTTTAGACAAAATTTCCAGAGGAAAAGTATCTGTGACTAGCTGGCAAGTAGACTACATTGGACCCTACTAGGAGCCCTACAGGAGATACAAATGGACATTGACTTGAATTGAAAACTATTCTGTAACAGAACCAACCATAGTGAGCATAATTAAAGGATTGTAGCTTCAAAGTCTATCAATTTACTAACAAGCATATATTTCCTGTCATCAAAGTATGCACTTCACTGCTACTAGCGTACAAAAGCAATTAGTATACATAGGCAAGGTAACATAATATTACATAAAAATTTCACAGTCCTTATCACCTTCAGAACATTGGTTCTATTGGTCTCACTGAAAATGAAATAGACAATTAAATATTTGCAATTTAAAATAAGTGGTATAAAGGCTTGAATGGCTGCCTAAATTGACTAAATGGATGTTTTCACAAATGAAAGGCAGAGGTTCCACTGGAAATGTTTTTAGAATTTGGGAGTAAGGGGCTGGGGAATGCAACAACCATACAATACAACTTTATAACTTTTCCACCCCTGAAAACTATCATTTGATATCACTTCATTCATTACCATTAGAGAGAGATACCAATCCAAAGGAACAGGTATCCATACTACTAAATTTAATTGTATGCATGTATTTCCAGGCGATTAAGTGTGGATTATAACTTCTCCATGAAGTTAAATTAGTAGTAAATTTGAATACAGCCATGTTACTAAGTGGCAGGATCATACCTCTAGTTACTTTCCTATCACATTCTAAATCTTCCTAAGATTAAGCAAAGGAGAAAGCCCTGATGAACTTAATGGATCTGTCTATTCTCTAAGCAAGCAAATGTTACCAGGGGAGGAAGGATATGGGCTAAAACAGGTAATAAGTGGACATGGAAAGAGATTATAGTGGGTGGGAAGAAGACACAAATACTAGATTATAACCAGCTGGGAAATGGAAGAAATGCAGTAACTTTATTGCAATGAGAGTATCCCAGAGCAAGAAAAGAATACTCTTAGCTATTTCTCCCCACCAGTTGCTGATGGACAGCGGATCCTGACAAAAGAGAAATAGGACCTCTAATGATTTATGGTCTCAGACTAAAGACTGAATCTGGATAATTTGGAGAAAAGATTTTACACAGAATTCCCTGATCACTCAACTGATAGGTAGCAAGTCAGACCTATTATTTGGTTTACAATTTCTGGGCTATATTTACTAATTTGTTTCTTTTTCTGATAATCTGAGAGATTACCTTTGATTTGCACAGGGTGAAAATTGCTGAACAGCCAGTCATCTATAGCTTGTGCGACTATGAATCAATATGACACATTACTGAGACGGCTGTCTGTGTGTGACGGGTAGCTGATTGCTACCACATACTTGAAATATTATTTGACTTGCTCTTCGTCTACACTGAACATAAATTGGATGAAATGCCTTTAAAGAAAGTGGCTGTGGAACCTGGTTAGTTTGAGGGCAGTGCACACAAGGATGGTATTTCCTCATTCCACCAATGACTGTCCTTTGACACTTTAGACAAAACACTTGTCAGAGGATGAATGGCACATCCAGACTGAGCTTTGGGGTGGAATATGACCAACTGATGGTTTCATGAAGCACACAGTATTTTGGTTCATATTGCATACCTAACCTGTACCTATGCCATGAATGCCAAATGGCATCAATACATGAGGTAGCTTGAATAGTACTAGCCCTACCAAGTCAGATGTAATTTGGGCATTGTACAATTCAGTCTAGAATTACTCATTTAAATAAATCATTATCATTTTGAAAAATACTTGCTAACATTTATTTATGATACCGTCTGGAAGACAATACCCTGTAAGTCTAATGTACTGTTTTGCAAAGTATGCCCTAAGCTTTGAAGCAGTGACATGGGCCTCATTTTCCTGTAGTCAGAATACAGAGATCTGGGAATCAAGGTGCAGGAGTGGCCTTCTCACTAATATACCTAAAGATCCACTGAAATCGTTTTTTTATTCCTCTTTCTGAAACTTTAGATCTGGCTGAGAAGAATGTTGCCATGAAAGAATGTAATATTCACATTGAATTGGAAGGTGAAATTTACTAGTTGGCTATTTTGGGCATCTCATGCCAATGAAATAGGATAGAGAAAAGGGTCTCTGTAACAGCTGTGGTGATTGATTCCAAGCACCAAGTGGAAATTGTCTTTCAGCCTGCCATATAATGGAGACAGGAAGTACTATGTCTGGAATCCAGAGAATTTCCTGGATATCTCCAGATGGCCAGTCACCAATTATCTCCAGTTTTGTTAGGAGTTAGGTACTTATAAGGAGAGGCTGGAAATCTTGTTAACACTTAGAGAAAAAAAGAAAAGAAAAGAAACAGTTTGCTTGTATTTCTACCCCAAGAATAATGAAGGTTAAATGGGGGAAATGGATTTCTCGTACGTAGTAAACTTTAAATTTTGAAGCACAGTTTGTCCTTAGAACACAAGCAATAATTTCAGTATAGGATAGTGTTGAAGGGCCTAATTTTGGCATGAAACATAGGTCTTCTGAATCTTATACTGTATACATTACTGAAGACATTTCTTAACCTTTTTTCCCCTGAACTATCTAATTTGTATAATACCTTATATGCTTGCTGTAAAGATAAAATAGGATAATACAAAGTTCTTAACCCAGTGTCTGACAGTTACTTAGAAAATAATAGCTTTTATGCATATTACTACAACATATTATCAGATGACCATTAATTTGAATATGGAATCTAGAATGCTATGGATGGAAGGAGACTTCATTCATTTCTACATTTTTAATTGAAATATAGTTGATTTACATTATTATATAAGTTGTAGAGTGTCTACAAAAAATTGGCACTTGCCAGCTACATCTACAAGGAATAAAACATGTGCTGCTGCAGCTGCTAATTTTCAACACCCCTTGAAAGGAGTTCAGAGTGGAGATTAAGAAATGAGGCACTGGGCCTCCCTGGTGGCGCAGTGGTTGAGAGTCCGCCTGCCGATGCAGGGGATGCGGGTTCGTGCCCCGGTCCGGGAGGATCCCACGTGCCGCGGAGCGGCTGGGCCCGTGAGCCATGGGCGCTGAGCTTGCGCATCCGGCAACGGGAAGGGCCACGACAGTGAGAGGCCCACATATCGCAAAAAAAAAAAATAACAACTACACGATACCTTCACAGTTAATTGAATAACTGAGTACTGTAGTCTAGATGAGTTGACATATCAAAAGATCATCATAAGCACCATGGAAGAGGGCTACTATGAAAATGTGAAATGTTATCATTGTTATGAGCAAAGTAGTAATTTTACTTCTCTAAGCTTCAATTTTCTCTGGAAAAAAAAAAAACCCTGAGCAAATTGGATTTGACTGATCTTATTTGATCAATATTTATGTGCTCTGGAAAAACTGGCCAAACTGGTCTTCAGAGAGTTGGATATTTTCAGGTGCCGATTTTATGAGCCCAATTCTCCTCATATATCTCCTTGTATCTAGAAAAGCACTAAAATAATCTGTGGTGATGACTGCTCCTTGTGACTAGCAGAAAACTTCTGCAAAAACAAATGTGCTTGATTGTATGTACTACCCCTTCACCAAAATCACATATATACTGACCTTCCCCGCTGCCTCTTTGGAGCTGTTTCTCAGAACTATCTGAAATGCTGTCTCCTGGGCTATAATCCTCATTTTGCCCCAAATAAAACTCGCAGCTCTCACGTTGTGCATTTTTTTTTAAGCTGACAGTTTTATGGCGACCATGAAGAAGGGACCCAGAGTGGACTTCTCTTCGCCTGAACTCTAGGAGGAACTGGAACCTTGGTACCAGCAGAGGCCCCTTGCGCCCATCCACCTCCTCAGAGAGTCCAGACGAACTTGGGTAAGTCACTCCTGGTTCTCGGATCTCCCGTATTGCTTGATGATCCTGAGTTTTATTTGGCAGTGTATAGCAGGTACCTGCCCCTTCCCACTTGAAAGATAATGGTGGGGGAGGGGGACTCAGTTGAAAGATGCCAGGGAATACCCACTCAGGTGAAAGATATTTGGTCAGGGGTATACCTGGTTGAAAGATACCAGGGTTTGCTCAGTTGTAGGAGACTGAGTCGTCTGCACTGAGTGGTTAGGTAAGAGGCTGATCTGATGCTTTTCCTCAATTCGGCTGCCTTAATGAGATTTGTCGGCATCAAAGTAAAGATATTACATGAGAGCTTTGCTCCAAAGAAAAGGGACAAGACTCCTCCCGGCGGTTTACGGCTTTCTCAGGTGACTGAGAAATTTACAGGAGTGGTGGAGGCAGAGTCCTCATACCATGCAGTGGTACCCTAGGGAAACCCACTCATATTAAAACACTTGCTTGTCCAGGGGTTGTGGTTAAGAATTGGCCGTTCAGCGATCCAAGCACCCATGGTGGCCTTAGATTAACAAAGGGAGAAACTGAGACACGTAAGGAGGCTGAAACGACTCTAGGGTGACACCTAGAGGAGCTAAGCTCACAAGCAGCACACTGGCCCATAACACAATTTCCCTAGTGAATTTTATCCCTGACAAATTCAACTTTAAAATGGGAAATAGAGCTTCTCAAACACGGAAACAAGAAGCATCAGAAAGCCAGCCTATGACTAACACTCCAGCCAGGTTTATGTGCATACGAGAAGTACCTACTTAATTGGGGAAATTATACTAAAGGAGATCTCAACCTAAAATGGCCAAATTGGGGTTCTTTTGATATTTCAAAATTGATACTTTTGTGCCCACAGTTAGAAAAAGCCAGCTGTTAGATCAAACAGACTGAATGGAATGCTTACTTTGGTATCTAGAAACGTCTAAAAAAGGAAATGATAGAGTAACTTCTTTGCAGGAAACCAATAATTAATTACTCGAAACTATATCAGACCAACTTTTCAAAACCATTAAAAAGAAAAAGGGTATTTACAAAAATTATGAACCTTCAGTTGCGCCAGTTAAGTACACAATGCCAGTCGAAGGTTAACAGACCCCTGTTTAATTCCCAACTAGTAGAGAAAGATTATTTGAAGAAAAATAAAGAAAAAAATGTCTTTTCAGAATTCTGACCCTGAGGGAATAAGTCCTACTAGGAAAACCTGATTTTCTCTCCCTGTGCCTTGAGACCAGAGCTCTCAGGATCACTTATCTTATCTAGATCATCTCTAAATTTCTGATACTGAGGAAAAAAAAGGGGGGGGGGACAAAAAAATCCTTTTTAAAATTTAACTTATTCCAACTGTTACTTACAACTAGTGTTTTATACTGTGATATTTGATTCATGACTAAGTTTAGAAAATGAAGCTATGAGACATCTTGTTGTGTCTGTATGTTTATGTGTGCATTATCTTTGTTTTTACTTTTGGATGGTATTATCAAAAATTAATATATAAGTGAGCTCTACTATTGGATTAAAGGAAATTAAGTGCTTATATAAATTATTAAAAAAAAATACAGAAGGTAACTGGCCAGAATTAATTTCAGGTTCACATGAACTGGGAAATAGTCAGTATTAAATTAATACCTGGTATTAATGTTTGTTTGTTGTTCTAATTAATATAGACATGCCTTTAGAGTCATCAACATTAAATATAATACTTCTATTGCACCTAGGTTTAATATAAGAAAATCTTGTTATATCTGTTACTTATTTGTCAGCAAGGCAAGTAACTTGATGTGAAGAAACTTTTAAGGAAAGAAAACATAAATGAAATAAGAGCTTTCAGATAAGCTCTATTAAGAATAATTATGCTTTAGGAATGTCTATCTAAAATAGTCTCTCCAGATTTTGGTAATTTGAAATTCTAGAGTTGTGCTAAATTAAGTTAAGTTATGTAATGGAAGCTTGTTGAATAGCCAGGCCATTCTCAAATAAAATAAGATATTGAACATTGGCTTCCTTTTACAGAGAAACAAAAGGTATTTAGGACTATTGATGAATATGTTTGGTGCCACATTCTCTAAAGAAAGCAAATGTTTTTAGAAAATATCACTGGTATTTATGTTCACCAATCTACAGAATGCTAACGTAAAAGACAGTTCATAATTGCTTACTTCTTAGTTTTCACAAGAAATTAAGGTTGTCAGAGCTGAGGATTCTAATTTAAACATGTAATTAAAGGTAATAGAAATAATAAAGAAAACATTTCAGTATATAGTAGGAAAGTAGGATATGTGTTTTCAGTAAAGAAGGTATGAGGAATGGAATCACATTTTATTAAGGGAAAAGGAAGTAGGTCTGACTTATAGGCAGCTGCTTCTGAATGGGAAAATAAAGTGACGGATACAGAAAGTGAGGAAAGGTTTGGGAAAGTGGACCCCAAGAAAAGAATTTTGTGCATGGTCAGAATTGACTAAGGTTAAAATAAATTTAACTGAGTAAATGAATTTTAAAAGTAAGTGGGTGCAAAACTTGAATTTCGTTTTTCTCTCTCTTAAGAGGACAAGATTTCTTAAAATGTTGAATTGCCTTTGATAACAGATTTCAATTTTCTTTACCTTTTAAGTGATCTGTTCTGTAATTGCCTTTGAAATCTTTTATTGTTACTTTGGTAAGTGAATAACTACTGTTTCATAGTGACCTGTGATCCTATCTGAGTGCTCTAAAACCTTTTTGATACTTTTTTTATACAAAACTTCCTAAATCAAATTCTAATGAAGTCCTTTTGACCTCTAGCTAACCATGGGATGCTTCAAAGGGCCCCTGAAACATCCCATAGAGAGATATTAAACTAATTAGGTTCATTAGGTATGTTAAATTACATGGAAATATTGTCAAATGAGTAATAAATCTACTTAGGTTATATTGTATGGTAAATGTTACTAATATAGACATCCTAGAAATTATATGGAGTTCCTAAAATTCTGATATGTCCTGGTAAAATGTTATCAGTCATAATTCTAGTTATTATCTTAAAGTGTTGTATGTCACAGCAGTAACCAAGGTTCTTTGTCAATTGCACTGTAATCAGTTTTTAAACGTGTCTTCATTAATCTTTTGTCATTATAGACAGTTATGATTTTATTCTGTTGCCTTTGCAAAAATGCTTTCTCTTCAAGAAAATTTATAAAAAGGACTTTTGAATAAATACAAGTTTCTGACTTTCAGACCATAATGCTGAACTGGGTAAGAAATTAAAGAATCCTAATGAGAAACCTGATGGCTTCATAAACTGTTAACAAAAAGAATTAGTTACATAAGACTGAGTGAACTGGTAAATATGGTTATAATTTTTATGGTTTCTATCTGAAAAATTACTGGTTTAAATCTGTGTTTTCCAGGTATAAGAAACCTTTCCTTCAAACTAATTATGACTTACAGTAATTTGGTAAATTATACCTTTGTAAGCAGAATTGAAACATTTATCTTTTTTCTCTATCTGCTCCTTCCAGAGATTGTAAACTCTTAGGTCCCCAGCAACTTTATCAGATCAATTAGTAAGGCCACTCACTAACAGGTACAGAAGGCTCAAGGTATTTGGGGGACATTAAAAAGGGAGGAATTCACCTAGATCTGTTAGGTGAAATCTGTGATAAGCCCTTGGTATGACTTTCCTAGCCTTGAGAAGCCTTTTAAAAGTTCAGTATGAGACTCCTTATAAAAGTTTCAGCAAAGCAAAAAGCCTATATGACCAATTATAGTTATATAAATTATCAGGCCAAGTTTATTGAGACCAGACTTATTTTGCAAACAAATTAGTCTTAATTTGGTTGTATTTGGTAGAAATGAGGGCAATTTTAGAAAGAAAAAGACATTTCAATGAATGTTAAACCCCAGTCTTGTTAATGGAGGTCTGTATTTACTTAGACTTACTTCCCGGATAGTTCCTTGCTATTACATTATATTAATGTAATGTTTAATTGAATTATTAAAAGGATACTCTAAGTTTTTTTCTGAAGCTTATCTCAGTAATCTATCTTTGGATGAAGATCTGATGCTCCATGACCTGCAACCAGGGGATTATGCATACTGGAAAGCACATAATTTAAAGGACTATCTCCAACCTAGATGGGAGGATCCTTATCAGGTACTCTTTAACTCATGCACAGAGAAACTGAAGAGAATTGACTCTTGGATTAATTTTCAACTACAAGGCGCCCCTGCACCAGACTGGTCTATAGAGAGGACTGCTGACCTCAAACTCACCTTAAAACGACACTCAAACAGAGGAAACTACACTCACACCAGGACTAGAGGATGACATCAGAAGCAGACAGCTTACCCAAGATGCTGGACCTGACTCATATGATCATTTACAATGTTCTCTTGACTTCTTGGACCTTTGCATATAAATCAAATGTTTTTCTATCATGGACACGATTCTATGCTAGTTTTAAAAATCAATCCAGTTGTTGGGTTTGTGGCCAATTACCTGTGTCTAGGACTTCTGGATTACCTTGGTGGATTTCTCCACTCCAAGGCTCTAATTGCACAATTGTTTTAGAAGAAAGTCCAGTCCTGTTCAGGCAACTCTTGATATTACTAGATGGGATCCCCTCACCTAGCTAATTAATAATACCTGCTCTTACCCTGGCCATAAAAATGAATTTTCCTCTAAAGTTACTCACACTCAAATAGAGCAACAAGCAAAATTTCTGTCAAGGAATAAAGCCTCCCACAATTATGGGATGGATTTATGTGATTAACACCAGGCTATGGTCATTTAAGTTTTAAGGCACCCCTTTATCTTGTGAACAATTAAATTATATTAAGGATAACCAGCCTAGTAACATTAGAAAATTGGGCTGGGAACCTTATGGACAGTGCCAATATATCATTTCCCTGAAAGATAAGGATTGGTACAGAACAGACAAAGTCAGATGACCTGAGGATATACTAGGCTGCACCTAACTGAAGTTCTTGGCTTAATTTTTCTTACGACTTTAATAATACTGCTACCTATGTTATTTGTATTTTGCCTGTTTTACAAGATTGTTGTTTCTTGCATTACCAAATGTGTGACTGAGCCTCTGACAAAATATGTAGCTTTATGTGAGATCAATGATTGTGATAGTGTAACTCTAGATATGGGAAGATACAACAAGAGGGAATTTTCCTGGACCATAACAAATTAGTAAGACAGGTGGTCCAGAGTCCTTAGTTACTGTTAAAAGACCTAGTCCAGTAATAGCACATTGAGTGGCCTATCAGGGAAATCTTTGCCAGACCTAAGAATGAGCCTTCTTAGCACCGTGGGATGAAATGGTCATGAAATGCCTCCCAACGCATGGTTGAATTTATGACCATGAGGGGCCCTGACAACAACAAATTGGCACTTGCCATTGGCACTTGCCAGCTACCTCTACAAGGAATAAAACATGTGCTGCTGCAGCTGCTGACCTTCAACACCCCTTGAAAGGAGTTCAGGTGGTGAGCAGAAATGAGGCACTCTGTGCTCTGGGAAAAACTGACAGAACAGGTCTTCAGATAGTCAGATAATTTCAGGAGCCGATTTTATGAGCCCAATTCTTGTTATCTCCTCATATCTAGAAAAGCACTAAAATCCTTCATGGTGATGTCTGCTCCTCATGACTAGCAGAAAACTTCTGCAAAAAAAAATATGTGCTTGATTGTATGTACTCCCCCTTCACAAAAATCACATATATACTGACATTCCCCACTACCTTTTTGGAGCAGCTTCTCAGAACTATCTGAAATACGGTCTCCAAGGCTACAGTCCTCATTTTGCCCCAAATAAAACTTGACTCACAACTCTCACACTGTGAATTTTTTTAAATTGACAACAGCACAGGGAATTATAGTCATTTCTACTTTTAAATTTTTCAGAAGAGGAAATTGAGTCAGAGGGAGAGGTAAATAACTTTGCCTAAGGTCAGAGTACTAGAAAAGAGTGCAAAAGTTTTGAAAATCAATTATTAAGGGATAGCACCTTTATGAAATTCATAGGCAGAAATTTGTAAGAAAATAAATATGCTAAGACCACAGTAATAACTTTAACTTCCAGCCACAAATTTCAAAAATTTGATAAATCTATACACTTCTTATCACAGACCAGTTTGGCATACAAAAATTGAAAATGAGATTATCTCTTGAACTTGAATCCATGAGTCTGGAAAATAGTCATTGTCTTGTGAGTTGGCATTATTACTTCAAGTTAAGGTGATTCTTAGGCACGTACTATGTGCACAGTAGTCATAGATACAGCAATGATTACTTACTTTTAAATTATCTTTTTCTAAGCTTAAAAAAATTAAAACTCTGTGTGGGTGTGGGTGGGGGGTTGGGTGTGCTTTTATTCTTCCTGGGGATAGGATGGAAAGCTTCTTAAAGGGGTATTTTTAAAGAAGAAAATTATATAATCCCAAAATGTAAATTAGAAAAGGTATCCTATTTCTTTCTTGAAACAGACTGGATCACTGACATTTATATTGAACTCCTATATCCTACATAATTCTATGATAATCTTTAGCTGATTAGAATGTTTCTTCATATTTAGAAACTAATATAAGAATTTGGGGAAGAAATATAATTATAACTGAACAAGGGGAACAACCCATGGCTTAAAATCCAAACGAGGAATTCCAGGTTCAGAAAAATAATAACACAATCTAATGCTCTATTAGAATAAAATAATTAAGATAAATGTAAAAATTAGGTGGCACTTATAGGTGTAAGATACATTGCATATAGTTAAAATAACCCTAAATACAGTGCAAACTTCAAAAACCCTTGCTCAAGCTTAAGAAATAAAACTTTAAAAGATCAAGACTCATCAGAGGTCAAGATAGATTTTGTTTGATTTTTCTTGCCTCGAGGACTGTTTTATCCACGAAAATACTCAAGCTTTTTGGCATATGAGTATTTGCCTGTGTCATTCTTTTAAAAGGAAAATTGACTGCCTCAGCTTCTTCCCCTGGAAACACCTTCAAAATAAGCTGCGAAACCTAGATCTTAATTTAGTCTTTGTAATAGAACTGTTATTGATGGTGGAAAAAGTCCACTTATTCTCTCTTGTTCTCTTACGAACTCTTTAGCTGTTCTGTTTGAGTTTGAAAGTTTAAATATAATAGAACTCCTAATCTATGATTTTTGGTATTGGACTTCTTGAAATAAACTCTACTTCTCATTACCAGTTGAAGTATTGATCCTTTAAAGGGTATGTCTACATGCCCTCTCTACTCAATTTCAAAAGCCCAGTGCTTTTGCTCCTCTCTTGAAGTCAAGCAAATCTTTGTTTAAGGGGGTCAACAAATCTTTGCTTAAGGGAGTTGATTTTAATTTATGTTGTAAATAAAATTTCCTCTGCATTTATGCTGATAACACTTAGTACAGAAAAATAGCATAGAACATTTACTTTTGAAAGGTCCTTTTCCCCAACTTCCAAATGTAGATTATTTTTGTTGCCCTATTACATACTGATAAAGTCCAACTTTAGCGCTAGGTAGAAGTAAGTTTATGTGATAAAAAGCACCTAGGGGCAGGACAGGAATAAAGACTCAGACATAGAGAATGGACTTGAGGACACGTGGAGGGGGAAGGGTAAGCTGAGACGAAGTGAGAGAGTGGCATGGACATATATACACTACCAAATGTAAAATAGATAGCTAGTGGGAAGCAGCTGCATAGCACAGGAAGATCAGCTCAGTGCTTTGTGACCACCTAGAGGGGTAGGATAGGGAGGGTGGGAGGGAGACGCAAGAGGGAGGGGATAGGGGGATATATGTATACATATAGCTGATTCACTTTTATACAGCAGCAACTAACACAACAATGTAAAGCAATTATACTCCAATAAAGATGTTTAAAAAAAAGCATAGAATACTTATGTGAAGCTTAATTTTTAAAATATTAATCTCAATCTGATCTTTTCTACTGGTCTTAATGAAAAGAAACAGCCACACACATATGATTTATTGTAGAAGGCGCCAGAAGGCAGAGAGTTCTGAGTACTAAATTCACTCACATCAAAAAATTTCAAACAGCTAAAAACAGCAGTAAAAAATCAAGAATCAAATGTCACTGCAAAATAACCCAGTGACAAGAATCAATGCCTATTCATTTTAAAGATTTCACATTAGACTGTACATTTCCGGAGGCCACTGCAATGAGGCAAGGAATGAATAAATCTTAATCAAACATCACGGTGATGGAAAAGTGGACAGAGTTGAAAAATACTTAGAAGGTGGTAAAATCAGATGGACTGAGTAAGTGTGAATGAATGTTATGTATAAAAAAGGGGAGGGATAAATGATGACGATGAAGCTTCTAAGTCATAACCATTAAAATGATGTCAAGCAGATGGGTCACAGAGAAAGTGTCACAGCACCAAGAAATGCAGACATAAAATTGGGGAAAACTTGCAATCACATAGTCATAGAACACATACAACTCTGAAAATGTTTGTTATCCTCCAGCTTAATCAGGCAAATTAGTCTGCCTGTACCATGATCTAATTTTTTCTCTATTTCTGGGATTTCTAATATTTAGTATTCGACACCCAAAGTTTTTCTCAAATTTCATAATCCCATCTCTTTTATTTTCCATATATTTTTCTTCCTTTTTAAGGAAAGGCTTTCAACTTTACCGTCCAAAATTTTTATTAATTAAAAAAAAATTTCTGGGCTTCCCTGGTGGTGCAGTGGTTGAGAATCCGCCTGTCGATGCAGGGGACACGGGTTCGTGCCCCGGTCCGGGAAAATCCCACATGCCGCGGAGCGGCTGGGCCCGTGAGCCATGGCTGCTGAGCCTGCGCATCCGGAGCCTGTGCTCCGCAACGGGAGAGGCCACAACAGTGAGAGGCCCACGTATCGCAAAAAAAAAAAAAATAATTTCTGCTATAGTATGTTTAATTCAAACAATTCCTGTTTTGTTCTCTGAGTACTCCTTTCCATAGCAATATCTTTCTCATCTCTCTGAGGAAATTGTCTTTGGTCATCCAAGATAATTGTTTCCTGTAGGTTTGTTTCAGTATCAGATTTCATTTTTACAGGTTTTCATCAAATATTTGGGGATTCATGACTGTGCATTCATGTTAAGAAGGAGGCACTAAAATGTTGAGCAGAAACTTGGCATTTTTAGGCAAGGATTATCAAGTGAAAACTTCAAATTGATAATCTGGCAGCATCTTCAGAGATTTATTTCAGGATAGTTATAATACTCAGATAAAAATCTTCCTATTCCTGCCCAGAGGATATAAACCTGGCTGCCAATAAGAGATGAGGTCCAAAAAGGATGCACTGGAGTGCTATCTATGTGCCATGGTGCTGACAGTTCCCCTACTGTAACATGGCATCTCCCTTATCATTTTACCAAACTCTATTCTAAGGGTGAAAAGAACTTCTCCCTTGTTAAAACCAAGTTCCCTCCCTACGTAATGGAGCTCACTGTTTCTTTTGATGATGACAGTGCATCCAACTTCATTTTTCAATTAGAGATGAGTCCTGTTCCATGGCATAAATTGTTCTACATAAATCAGAATGTACTGCCTTTAAAAAGCATTAAACTAAATAGTTTCTTAAACTAAAAAAAAGAGAGAGAGATGAAGGTGGGAAAGGGCCTGGATTTTGTCAGTTGTTGTGTGGGTTTTCAACTTATCCTTTGGTTTTCAGTACTCTCTTCCTGAAGTTAGATGGTCCTGGGTGTACTCCATATAGATGTCGCTGGATGACTCTCTCCAAAGACCAAATTTTCAGGTTTCTGCTAGTGTAAAGATTTTCCACGGTTTTTTTTTTTTTTTTAAAGCTCAAGAATTCAACAAACACTTTTGCTTTCGAGCCAATTCTGCCCCATGTTTAGAGCTACCAATTTCTGAGGTTTTTATGGCTTCCACAGTGAAAATCATGTTACTTTTGTGCTTCTCCTGCTATAACTCAAGGATTATGTTTCTTAAATTTGCTAATTTCCACTAATTCATGCACTTTTCAGTGTCCAAAATTGTGTTCTTATAGATTCCTCTTTTATTATTTTTGCACTTAAGGAAGGATTATTTATTTATGTGAATATTTTACTGTCATTTTAGTAAATTTTTAAAAGGAAATTGGGGCAAATGCATGTGCTTAGTTTGCCATCTTTGAAAGAAAGTCAATCCAATTGTTTATTGGATTTTAAACCTCAATTTTTAAAAATGATGTTTAGGTGAACATCATTACTGTGTTTTTTTTTTCCTCTCCCCTTTGATTTACAACTAACCTGACATCCATAATTGGAGGTGAAAAAAAAAAAAAGCACCTCTGCACAGAATACCAGGACATCTGAGAGGTCTATCCAGCTATGTACCCAAAAGTAGGTGGATTAGACTGTGAAGGATGTAGCAGAGTGAGGGAAGTTGCAGTAAAGCCTGGGGTGGCAGAGGCAGTGACTGCAGAAAAGGCACCAGCAAGCCAGCAGACCTTTCTAGCAGAAGAGGTAGAGGGTGAAGGCAGTAAGTGGGGGTCAGCTCAGCCACATGCACTGGAGGGATCAGTTTCTCTCTCTGAAGAGAGGCAGAAGTGACATGGGGGGAGGAAGAGAAGTAGGCAGACACAGAGAACTGCAGGAAAGTGTCTCCTGCTGTCTGCCCAGGAAGCAAGAGAACTGCCCATGGACCTCTGGGACCCCACAACTTGAGGATCTCTCTACCAGGCCAGTGGGCATGCCCAAAGCCCCAGCTGCTAAGTACACACCTTTCTCTCAGTCATCATCCTTTGCTTTTTTAATTATTATTTTTTAATGTGTGTGTCCCTAATCTTGGAGGCAAGTCAGTACCCATAAGAGAAGCCAAAAACCTGTGCTATAATGTCACCTTCTGGAAAACAAAAGGAAGGCTACTAACTATCAATCTGTTGAACTGTTAAAATCGAAGTAAACAAGTCCTTGCCTAAATAAGAAAGGTATTTGCTACTTCAAATGTGGAGGAAGAGGCACTTCTCATCAAACATCATGAAAAATCATGGTAAAAATATGGTAACAATTCTCCAGCAATCAAACCCAAACACATGGAATATTGTGATCTAACTGATATAGAATTTTAAATAGCTATTATAAAGAAATTCAAAGAAATAAAAGAAAAATTCAAAAAGGCAATACAATCATCTCAGGAATATACTTAACAAACAAAAGTACTTTACCATTGTGACTGAAATTCTAAAAAAGAAACAAACAGAATTTCTGGAGCTGGACTACTTAATAAATTAGATTAAAATGCATTAGAATGCACTGGAAATAGAGCAGATCATGTGGAAGAGAGAATTAGTGAGCTCAAGTGTAGAAATATAGAAATGATTAAGGCAGAAGAGGAGAGAGAACTAAAATTTTTTAAAAGTGAAGAAACCGTATAAGAACTATCTTATTCCCTTAGAAAATGAAACATAAGAATAATGGGTATCCCAGAAGTAGAAGTGAGGGAGAAGGGGGAAGAGAGAATATTTGAAGAAATAATACCTGGGAACTTCCCAAACCTGAAAAAGAGACTGGTTATACAAGTCCACAAAACTCATAGCACACCTTAGTATCTCAACACAAAAAGACTTTCTTCAAGACACATTATATTAAAACTGTCAAAGACAACAATAGAAAAAGAATTTTAAAGGCAGCCACTGGGGAAAAAATGACAGTAACCTACAAAGTTATGACCATTAAGCTATCAGCAGATTTCTGAACAGAATCTACAGGCCAGGAGAGAGTGGAAGGACATATTCAAATTATTGAAAGATAAAAACTGTAAGCCAAGATACACTACCCAGCAAAGTTATTCTTCAGAAATGAAGGAGAAAGAAAGGCTTTCTCAGATAAACAAAAGCTGAGGAAGTTTATCACCATTAGACCAGCCTTACAAGAAATGTTGAAAGGAGCACTTCAAGTTGAAACAAAAAACAAAATTATATAAAACTCTGATTAAGGTAATAAATAGTCAGAATTAGAATACTGTAACTCATTACTAGAATAGTATATTAAACTCTTAGCATAAATGTTAAAGGAAAAAAGCATTAAAAATAACTGTTGCTACTACCACTTGCTAACAAAAGTCACAGCATAAAAGATGTAATTTGTGACATCAAAAACATAAAAGGGAAGGATAAGAAGATGGAATTTTATAGGCAAATGATAAATTGCTATCAGAAATAGGACTATTTCATTTGGTATGTTTTATGTAAATCTCATGGTAACCACAAAGTAAAAATCTAGAGCAGAGATGTGAAACACAAAGGTGAGACTGAGCAAATTACCATGGAAAATTGCCACCTTACAAAGGTATAAATGGAAGGAGAAAGAAACAACAGAGAGACAAAATAACCAGAAGGCAAAACATAAAATGACAATAGTAAATCCTAATGTAAATAGATTTAATTCACCAATCAAAAGGCACAGGGAGGCTGGATGGAACATACACAGAACATCCAATCCAACAGCAGCAGAATACACATTCTTCTCAAGCGCACAGGGAACATTCTCCAGGATAGATTATATGATAGGCGACAAATCAAATTTTAGCAAATTTAAAAAGATTGAAATCATACCAACTGTCTTCTCTAACCACGTGGTATGAAACTAGAAATCAACAGGAGGAAAGTGAGAAGATCTACAAATATGTGGAAACTAAACAACATACTTCTAAACCACCATTGGGTCAAAGAAGAAATCAAAAGGGGAGTAAAAAATTATTTCAAAACAAACGAAAATGAAAAAGAACAATGGATCAAATATTATGGGATGCAGCAAAAGCATTTCTGAGGGGGAAGTTATAGAAACAAATGCATGTATTATGAATTAGAAATATCTCAAATAAACAACTTTACAACTCAAGAAACTAGAAAAAGAAGAGCTACCTAAGCCCAAAGTTAGCAGAAGAAAGGAAAGAATAAAAATCAGAGTGGGGGCTTCCCTGGTGGCTCAGTGGTTGAGAGTCTGCCTGCTAATGCAGGGGACACGGGTTCGAGCCCTGTTCTGGGAGGATCCCACATGCCGCCAAGCAACTGGGCCCATGAGCCACAACTACTGAGCCTGCGCGTCTGGAGCTTGTGCTCCACAACAAGAGAGGCCGCGATAGTGAGAGGCCCGCGCACCGTGATGAAGAGTGGCTCCCACTTGCCACAACTAGAGAAAGCCCTTGCACAGAAACGAAGACCCAACACAGCAAAAATAAATTAATTAATTAATAAACTCCTACCCCCAACATCTTAAAAAAAAAAATCAGAGTGGATTGTAAATTAAACAGAGGCCAGATAAACAATAGAAAGTATCAATAAAATTAAGAGCTGATTCTTTGAAAAGATAAACAGAATTGACAACCTTTAGTTAGATTAAGAAAAAAAGAGAGAAGACTCAAATAAATAAAATTAGAAATGAAAGAGGTGACATTACAACTGATACTACCAAAGTATACAGAATCATAAGTGCCTACTACAAACAATTATATACCAACAAATCACATAACCTAGAAAAAGTGAATACATTTTTAGAAACACACACCCAACCAGTATTGAGTCAGGAAGAAACAGAAAATCTGAACAGACTAATAAGGAATCTAGAGATTGAGTCAGTAATCAAAAAACTTCCAGCACAGAAAACTCCAAGGCCAGATGACTTCACTGGTGAATTCTACCAAAAATGTAAAGAATTAGCACCAATTCTCTTCAAACACTTATAAAATATTGAGAAGGGAACACTTGCAAACTCATTCGATGAAGCCAGCATTACCTTGATACCAGATAAAGATACCACAAGAGTAGAAAACTATACACTAGTATCCATGATAAATATAGATGCAAAATTTCTCAACAAAATACTAGTGAATTAAATTCAAGAACATATTGAAAGGATTATACATCGTGACCAACTGGGATTTACCCCTGGGATGCAAGGATGATTCAACATATACAAATAAATAAATGTAATACATCATATTAATAAAATGAAAGGTAAAAATCACATGATCATCTCAATAGATGCACAAAAACGTCTGACAAAATCAACATCCTTTCATGATAAAAACCCTTAACAGATTGGGTATAGAAGGAATATACCTCAACATAATAAAGGCCATATACAACAGACCTACAGCTAACATTATACTCAGTAGAGAGAAATTGAAATTGTTTCCCCTAGATCAGGAACAAGGCAAGGGTGCCCTGTTTCACCACTCTTATTTAATATAATACTAGAAGAACTAGCTAGAGCAATTAAGCAAGACAAAGAAATAAAGTGATCTAAGTTGAAAATAAAAAGTAAAATTGTCATTCTTTGCTGATGACACCATCCTATATATAGAAAATCCCAAAGAATCAGCCAAAAAAAAAAAACCGGTCAGAATTAATAAAAAATTTTAGTAAAGTGGCAGGATACAAAATTAACAAACAGAGATGAATTGCATTCCTTTAAACTAATGATGAAGCATCAGAAAAATAAAGAAAACCATCCTATTCACGATAGCATCAAAAACAAAAAAAAATTTAGAATTAAATTTAACCAAGGAAGTGAAAGATCTATACAATGAAAACTACAAGGCATTGCTGATAGAAATCAAAGACACAAACATGAAAAGACATCCCATGTTCATGGATCAAAAGAATTAATGTTGTTAAAATGGCCAAACTACCCAGAGCCATTTACAGATATAATGCAATCAGCATCAAAAATACCAATCCAAAATATAAAAAGAACTCAGTAAACTCAATAACAACAACAAAAAATCAATCTGATTAATAAATGGACAGAAGAACTAAATAGACATTTCTCCAAAAAGGAGATAAAATGGCCAACAGACACATGAAAAGATGCTCAATATCACTAACCACCAAGAAAATTCAAATCAAAACCACAATGAAATATCACCTCACACCTGTTAGAATGGCCACCATCAAAAAGACACGAGGCAACAGGGTCTGGCAAGGATGTAGTGAAAGGGGACTCTTATACATTGTTGGTAGAAATGTAAATTGGTCCAACCACTATGGAAAACAATATGGAGCTTCCTCAAAAAATTAAAAATAGACGTACCATATAATCCAGCAATTCCACTTCTGGGTATATACACAAAGGAAATGAAAACAGAATTTTGACCATATATATGTACTCCTATGTTTATTGCAGCATTATTCACAATAGCTAAGACATGGAAACAATGAAATGGCCATCAACAGATAAATGAGTTAAAAAGATACAGTAATATACACAATGGACTATTTTTCAGCCATGAGAAAGGAAAGTATCTTCCCTTTTGTAACAACATGGATAGAGCTTGAGCACATTATGCTAAGCGAGGTAAGTTGGACAAAGATGAGTACTATATGATATCACTTGTATGTGGGATCTAAAAAAGTAAAACCTGTAAAAAACAGAGTAAAATGGCGGTTACCAGGGGTCATGTCAGGGGAAGAGGAATGGTAAATCAGAGAAATGACGCTTATGGGTACAAACTTGTAACAAGTAATAAATAAGCAATAGAGCTCTAATGTACAGTATAAAGAATATAGACAAAAATATTGTACTGTAATTATGTAATGTGATAAACATTGCTACATTAGCAATCACTCTAGAATATATAAATGTATAAAAGTAACACGCTGTACACCTTAAACTTATGCAAAGTTACACATCAAATTTATCCAATACAAAAAAAAAAATAGAATGTTAAAAAAAATGATGTTTTTCATGCTATCTGTTCTTGACCTGTTGAAATCCAGTTGATTATCTCCCAGGAGACACCATGATAAATTTCAAACATTGCACATTTAAAGTTAGGCAGAATTGAATTAAAAATTAATTAATAGTGCATGATACTTGAATAACATAGAGGGAAATGATTTCATATCTGATAGTATTGTTTTCAATATCTCTAAAATCTTAAATAAGGTCATTTTCTTAACAACCTTAAATATGTTTGGTGGGTTTAAGTAAGCTACTTTTGAACTATAAAGACAGTTTCTTGGTACCAGATGAGAAGAATACAATTAATTTGTGTAAATCAAATATTTAAAGCCATTCATCAATGACAGCAAGATGCTGTAATACATCTCACAATGTTAAGTTCTTACCAATCAACAAAATATCTTGAAAGCTATTGAAAGCAATTCCCTGAATATATATCTACAATTAAAGATATCCACATCAGAGTGGCTAAAAATAATTGAAACACCTCAACTAAGACTTTCTCTCTAAGAATATTTAAAGAAAAAATTTTTTACTATGTATCCATGACAGGTTGAAAGTTGCAATGCTAATATCTGATATAAGATTTGAGCACAAATATTTCTAAATCTAAATCTCATGTTCTTTCCAAGATGAAATGTTTTCACTTATTTCTAAGCTTATTCTAAAAAATGCAGAATCATCCTTTCTTTTTTCTTTTGGAAATAATCCATGAATATTCATGTTGCCATGTAGTTTTGTTTTATGTAATTGAGGCTACATTAAATTAAATATTCCAGTGAACTCCTTATGCACTGTTGTACTACTAAATCATTGTTTGTTATAACCACACTAACTAGAATACATTTGTGTAATGATGTTTAGAAAGGACAGCACTCCTCACATCTACCAATATTAGCCATATAATTCATTCACTTAGGGTATGTCAGGCCATTTTTGAATTCCAAGTAAATAAAAGTGGACTAAAAGAAATCATTACACTTAGCCCTTAATATTTAGGTAACTATTATTTATTTGCAAAGATCTTCTTTTACATTTTTTGATAATAGCTATCAATTTTAAATATGTAATCAGTGTACATTCCAAAATGCATATTAGAAAATGCATGTACACAAGAAAAATAAAACTAAAAATGGATACACAGAAACTTAAAATGTTTTTTCTATTAAATATTATTGAAACTCCCTGCTCATGACTGCTATGTAACTAAACTCTTATTTCTTGAAATGTTTTCTTTTTCTTTTCTGAGGTCTTCTTATTCCATTTAAATTTTATATATATGTAATCAGTGGTTCCCAAGTTCCACAGGATAAAGTTTGTGCCATTTAACAGAGCATAAAATGCACCCTGTGATCTTACCTTTGCTTAGCACTCTAGCCTTATCTCTTTTAATCACATTAATCTCCAGCACTTAAACCATTTATTGGGTACCCTACACGTAGTTGTGTTTCACCTTTCTGGCATCACTCAAATCGTTCCCTTTCCCCAAAATGTTGTTGCTGTTATTGTTTTCCTTAGTTTTTCTCACTAACTCAGCTCTGAGGTAGCTTGAACAAAAAATCCTCTTTCTTCTAAAAAATTAAGCTTTAGTACCATCTTCAGCATATTCATATACCATGCCCTTACATGGTAAATCACTGTATGTATTTTATCTTTATCCTTCCTACTGGACCAAGTTTGTTGTATCCATTAGTATTGTCATCAACTGAAAGTACCAGAATACCTAAAATGCCTGAATGAAAAAAGGTACTTAATTGTCTCATGTAATATTCTGGAAGTAGGAGATTCAGAGTTGGTTTCAGAGCATTAATTCAAATCACTGAAGAGGGAGCCTCATTACCTAGTCCCACTCTACCATCCTTGGCATTTTGGTATTAAATGTGTTGCCTCAGGATTCCAATATTTACTGAATAAACATAGAACATGCTGTATGAAAAAAGATTAGTTTAATTTTATAGATGTGCTTCATTGTACCACAAAAATATAATGTATTTAATTGGTCATAATTATAGTTTAATTAATATATTGAGATCCAAAAAAAACCAATTTTTAAAAATTTAAGCTAGTAAAGTCTGAAATGAGTAAGAAAAAAAATATATATATATATATTTTTTAAATCAGAGTGTCTATGATGGGCTACATAGTAACGTCTAATTTAGGTCAATTCTTTGTCAATATTTCTTGCTCTATATATTAATTCTTGAAATGAGCAGAGCTTTCACAGAACTACATAATTACACTAAGGATAAACAAAAAAGAAGAAAAAGAAAGAAAAAATATTGTTTATTTTATAGTTTGCCAAAAATAAGAATTTATGATCTGATTTCTATTGCTTAAGTATAGTAAATACCCAACTTATCAATGGCTTATGATAAGAAATTTATGTACAAACAAGTTGTTTGATAAACAGAAATTATTACTCAATAGAAACATTTTTTCGTGTTTACTTAGTTTTATGGTAAATAAATGATGATATAATATATAGTGCATAAATATATAATATTTTACCAACACTTTAGAACATGACCAACATATTTGATAGTAAGATGCACCTGTACTAACATATTTAAATTTGCAATCTTCCCATACCACAGTGACTAAGTCTTTCAATAATTCTAACCCTGTGGTGGCCTCGTCTTCTATTTTCCATGATTCTCTGCCTTGTGCTCTGGAAAGCTGGTCTTTATAGCCTGCATTTCAGGCTCTCTTGCTCTGTGGCTCCATGCTGAGACTGGCTATTGTGTGGCACTTTCAGAAGATTAAAAAATAGAAAAGAGAGATCAGAATATTTATTCCAGCAGTTCCTTCCTGGCTTAAGCCCTAGTTTGTCAATGGTGTGTCTCTCTGTTTAAGGCTACAGGTTCTGTGGGGCAATCATGTTCCGATGGGTACAGCACTCACCAAGTACTGCTTTATTGGCTCCCTTACCTTGCCAACTCAGGTCTGGATGTGGTGAAGACTTTCCAGTATTGCTAGTCCCTGCATGCTTCCAAATCCATGTCTACTCTTTTATTATAGTCTGTTTATTAATTTATTTTTAATCACATTTCTGAACATGTGAATTATTTTTCTGTTGGCACCTGGAGTAATATATTCTTTTCTAATTTTTCATTCTTATTGCACTTATTACCTTCTTAGGTATTATACAGTTTAATATTTATTATGCATATATTGTCTGTTTCCTCCTACTATGATATAAGTAGTACATGGGCAAGAAAGTACCCCTATGTCGTAGAATAGGATCTAACATATAAATAGGCATTTAAAAATATTTGTTGAATAAATAACTGGGAAATTGGATTCAGAACTCCAATTTGATATATTAAGAACACATCTCCTTTTATTGCTAGGTTGACAAAGAGATCAGCAACTCCTGTGCCCCATTACTGTTAGACTGCTGGAGCAGATATTCTTTGTATCTGAAGCAACATTATCTATTTTTCGGTCAATAGAAACAGCTTTGGCAGAGCAGGCTGAGTGCACTAAGATTATGAAAAGATCTGCTGGAGTTACATTGAAAGCACAATAGAGCTTCAGGCCTCTCAGCAGGGGCAGATCCCCAAGTTATCCTCAATGCTACTTTAAAAAGAAAAAGGATCTCCTTCCCTACTGACTGCTTTAACATCTTCAGCTTTAACCAGGTCCTTCTGTTTCACACTGCAAATACACCTTTAATTCTATCTCCATTACCAGCTACTCCAGCCACTTTAATAAAGAGGAGAAAACTGAATTAACATATCAATAGAACCAGAATTCCACTTAGAAAAAATGTCATTACTTGGGAAAAATGTTTTGATTAATTGCTTGACTTAGTAATGGTGTCACTATATAGCATTGAGGGTGAAAGACGGCACAATTTCAAACCAGAATTCCACTGGGCAAAGCAAGACATATGTTGGGAGTAGTTAGAAAGGACTGAGTTGACAAATGCCAATTGGTGTCAAGAGTTCAAAGGAGTAGAGAAGTGGCTATGTAAAATTTAATATTTATGGTTATAATATGGGACAAAGAAAAGAAGAAATACATTTGAAGGGAAAAGAGTGAGGGAAGCAAAAAAGTTGGCCTAATACTGTGAGTTTTTGTTTGTGATCTTGATCTGGCACATCTTTTAAAAGTTTATTGCCAAACCCATGAGCAATGAAACTATTTTAACTGATGTGATGATATTTATTTATCCAATTTAATTTGAATATTTACGAGTTTCCATGCCTAGACTCTTTCAAATGTAATAAAATATGCAATATGTGCAACTTATTATCTCTCTAAACCACCACCTCCCCCTCATTTGAATTCCTAAACATATATGGACCAAGGATTCTGATTTCAGATTGCAGACATACAGTATCATGCTATAGCCCCTGCTCTCCATTACTATTATGATGTTATTTGTCAATTTACTTAGACTATGATGCCCAGTTGTTGGGTCAAACACCAGTCTAGATGTTGCTGTAGAGGTGTTTTTGTTTTTTAGCTGTGATTAACATTTAAATCGGTAGACTTTGAGTAAAGAAATTATCTCCCCTAATGTGGATAGGGAACTTCGTCCAACCAGTTGAAGGCCTTAGAAGAAAAGAATGAGATAATCTGGAGGAAGAAGGAATTCTGCCTCCAGACTGCCTCAGACTTGAGGCTGAAACATCAACTCTTTCCTGGATCCAGTCTACCAGCCTGCCCTTCACAATTCAGTCTTGTCAGCCCCCACGGTCCTGTTGAGTCAATTCCTTAAAATCTCTCTTTATTTATACCTATAGCTATTGATATCAATATCTATATTTGTGTTTTCCTGGGAGAATCAAACCGATACACCAACTTTTAAAATATAAATTACAAATCCCCTTTAAACCTGGTTTCTCTTATATCTCTTGATTCCCTCTATTATATACTTCTTGTTTTATGTATTATAGCCAAGTTGTTGTTGTTTTCTTTCCATTTCCTAAATGTGTTTGTATCTAGTCCTGTCAACAGGTTTTCTAACAAGCTCTTATGTCTCTGTGGAGCACACTGCATCTTCCTGAATGCCGGTTCTGCTTTGTTCAACATACATATCTTAGCCTAATGAAGACGTTCTTAGTAAGATCTCCCAATCCCCCATGATTAAGAGTGGTTACTCTGTTTGAAGCTTTCATGGATTTTTTTTCTGTTTTTAAACTGAATTTATTTTGTTTCTGGCTGTTTTAGGTTTTCAGCAAAATTGAGCTGAATGTACAGAGGTTTCCCATATACTTTCTAGTCCCACACATGCATAGTCTCTCCTATTAGCAGCATCTCCCACCAGAGGTGGTACATTTGTTACAACTGATAAACCTACATTGACACATCATCATAGTCCACAATGATGTTAAGTCCAAAGTTTACATTATGGTTCACTCTTGGTGTTGTATGCTCTGTGGGTTTGGACAAATTTATGACGTTTATTTACCATTACAGTATCATACAGAGTAGTGTCACTGCCCTAAGAATCTTCTCCATGAATTATTAAATTTCCTTCATCTTATTTATCACAGTTTGTCAATTGGAGGTTCTTACCAATTATGGAAAATTGTTATTTGAAAAAGTCTACATAAAGTAAATCGTTTAGTATGGGGTCAAAATTTTATAATAAATAATAAAGCAAACAAACAGAATGAAGTTAAATGTGATGAATATCATTTCAGAAATGTACATACTTATAACGTTTCTTCAAATTATAATTGGATACTGAGTAAATGAATGAATGAATGAATGAATAAAAATGAACTGAGTTGATTTTTTGTGGATAATTTTTCAGACAAAATTGTATCATTATAAAATAAAGCATCTTCACTTTTTAGGAGGCTATCAAAACATGATTAAATAAAAGCATCATTTATGTCAAACTACCCAAGGCTTTATCACTTTTTGTAAGGACCACTTACATTGATATGATAATCATTTTTTTTGAAGTATATCATCATCTTTGTCCATTTTCTCTTTTTCAGTTGATAACTGGTCTATCTCTGCCAGATCTCTAGGTGCCAAAGCTTTTGATATTTTTTTATGCAAAATATTTACAACTGGTATGATATGAAGACACACCATCTGAGCAGGTATTGAACCAGTACATATAAACTGATTATCAGTCATGGGTTTGCACATGGTATATTTTCAAAAACACTTTTAATTGACTTTATAAAATGAATGTTTCACCTGCTAAAAAATAAATTATTTCAGTCTGTAATTGATTTGCATTTTTTTCAATTGACAGAATACTAATTTTTTTAAATTCTCTAGAGAGGTAAAAAAGGTACAAATGTTAAATAATAACTGTGTTTTAATAAAAACTAGCTTTTATTGTGGCAAGTTCATTAGCAAATATTTTTTGTGTTATGATAAGTTTTGCTTCCCTACAGTAGCTTATTTTTGGAAATAAGTTGACAATGAAAACTTAGATTATGAATACCCACCACATTAACATCCTCTTTGATGTGTTAAAAACTACGTCTACCCCAAAATAAGAAAGACAAAGATAAACAATACATATTAGTCATCCAAAATAGGCATCAGGGATAGTAGCATATAAAAGTTGGATTTAAAAAAAAGAATTGGCAAATGATGTGAAAAGTGTGTTAGAAGACTAGTAACTCGGAAAAATATATATGAAAGTGTTGATTTTCAACATATTTATTTGGAAGATAATTTTGTGGTTTGATTACTGGGAGATCTTTGCATTCAGTACACTTGTTTGTAAACACAGTGATTAACAATAAAACATTTCTTAACATTTGGATGATTCGATTCAATTGCTGAATGTGATGTTTAAAGAACAAAATAATTTTAATAGAAGAATTAAAAGGAAGACATAAATTATGTTTTTCCAAAACTTTGGATTCTTTGTAAAGGCTAGAATACTTGGCTTTTGTCCTTTGTTGCAGACCATGACTCAGTTTAGGAAGTACCTCATGCGGCATGACTTCTGAGATATCAACTGAATGAATAAATTGCTCTATACGGTCTCTAACATCAGACTGATCTGCAACTCCAATATTCTTCAGACTTGCCCGACCTATGGCATTATTTTTATTTTAGGCTTTTTAAAATATGAAGCAAGAATGGGGCCAAAATGAGAGCCTAATGGATACCATCATTTAACAGATAGCATGATGATAAGCAGCTTACAAAGAAATTGAGCAAAATAACTTAAAAGGAAAGAATAGATTTGAGTGGTTTGAGGTGTAAAGGACAATAAATTTAGACAATTCCTTCAAGAAGTTTGGCTATAAAATATATAGAGTGGTAATATAACAAAAATCTTGAAAAATGTTCTTTTAAACTTGTTTCTAAATACTTTCATGTACTTATTTATATTCTCACAAAAATTATATGAAATAGGTGTTTTTATATTCCCTTTTCAGCAAAGTAGTCATTAATATATTAAGTGACTTGTTTGAGTTAACAGTGTTGATTTTCTGAAAAGCCCATTTGTAGACTCTGTGTTCATTTATATTATAAATACGTTTTAGTTGTCTAATCAGTTCCAAGCTGCATGTTTATAGGCCTTTACAATTGCATATACCAATACTCATAAAATTGAAACCATTGAATGAAAAAAATAATTTTGAACTGTATTAAATTTATTTAAATAAACAGAACACAAATGATGGTGATAGAAGAGTGACATTTTTATAACTAAATCAGTGAGGAGTAGCATGCTACATTGTTCTTTTACTTGGAAACATTCCAAGTTCTTTTGAAATGAGATATTTAATTCTTCATTATTTAAGTCTTAAACAGAGTCTCTGTGACTATCTTTCAAGTATTCTGTTGATTATATTTTTTAATTCCAGAAAGAGGAAAGAATACATTATTTGAAGGATTCCTGCCAACTTAGTTATTTGAATATAATTTCTTTCTTCCTCTCTCCCTCCACCTGAAAAATGTTTGTGCAAATGTTATATATTAGGAATTTTGTTATGTACTATGTACATTAAAATAGTCATTAATGAATAATGAGAGAGGTCATTAAGTCTTGAGACTGATATATATTACCTAATTTATATAAAGATACATTTTCAAAATTATAGATTAATAACTTAAAACTTATCCCATATTATTGTAAAATATGGTTATTATTTCTAAAGGTTCTTGGAAAAGGACTTAGTGAAAGATTAGTATAAATTAACTAAGAAAAACATATAAGTTATAATGTATATTTAATATATGTGTCTGCTCAACTGAGAGACTAAGTCAAATCCATGGATTTTCAAAACTTTTTTTTTTTTTTTTTTGCAGTACGTGCGCCTCTCACTGTTGTGGCCTCTCCCGTTGCGGAGCACAGGCTCCAGACGCGCAGGCTCAGCGGCCATGGCTCACGGGCCCAGCTGCTCCGCGGCATGTGGGATCTTCCCAGACCGGGGCACGAACCCGTGTCCCCTGCAACGGCAGGAGGACTCTCAACCACTGTGCCACCAGGGAAGCCCCTCAAAACTAATTTTTACAGATTCTTTTCTGATACATTAATGGAAAAATTATTCAGAAAATAGTAGAGCCCAAATTGGTGAACTTTTGTTACATGAGAACACGAGGTGTGATAAACTAGAAGTCTCTTCTACTACTTTCTAAAATATTAATACTGAGATATTAAAATGAATAACAAAATACCAATGAATTTAATAGAGATAAATGGAAAGTTTTATGCTTAAAATACACTTACACACACACAACAGTACATGTATAGATTATTGAATATTAAGTCCTAGAATTTGTTAATATAGAAAGAGATTATTTGGTTTCAGTGATGAAAAACTTAAGAAAAAATTTTGTGTCATTATGACAGTACAATCATGCACAAATGTGGCATCTAGCCCTCTGTAATGTTCCACTGTCACATCTTATCAGGAGGGTTATGTTCAGGGAGGAGGCCTCTTTTAAAACTGGATATTGACTCATGGGAATATAACAGAATATAAATTAGGTAGTAGGAGAACAGAAAATTACATCATTTGCTGAAATATCTAAGGTGGTAAAAGAAAAGGACTGTGGAGTAGATATGACTGATATCTTTATGTGTTAGGAACAGAGAGTATATAGTACATTGATTGTTCATGTAGTTGATACTAAATTGGGATACTGATTTATGGTTTTTGCTTTTATTCCTCCATGACTCTTCCCTTAAATTTCCACAAATTCAATGTTTCTTATAACCTTAGAGGAAGTATGTGGATGGGCAGAAAGCACAAGTAGATTTCACTATTTTTCTAGCTTTTGTATTCCAAAATCTTAAATGCTTGGGTGACATTAGAGGGTTTGCAAAAAAGAAAAAGAAAGAGAAAATGGTCTTGGAAAATCATGGGGTCTAACAACACTTTCTCATCCAATAATTTGGGGGAAATATAGGTGAGAGAGAGAGAAATTTGTGAGTCTTGGAGCAATGAGGACCTGCATCCAACTGGTTGGCATCATATCTGGGAAGTGGAGGGATTCCAGAGAAGATCCTCTAGTGTGGAAGAGACTTGGCATGGGATGACCAGCCTCAGCAGTTAACTTTTCCCAAGCATGCTAGGAAAGCAATTTCCAGTAGATTAATGACACTCACATTCTTCTACCTTCCCTTGTTCAAACATATAATGCTCAGCATTAATTTCTAGAGTCTTGATATGACTGAGGAAAGGGGTAAACTTAAGAATTTAGATTAAGCATTTCATAAATTTGGCCAGATGGTTCTCAATGGTAGATATTAAGCTGCTCCATACAAAATCATGGGTTGTTTCTTGCACAACTAATTTCAAGATTTGGTTGGATCAATAAATGGAAATTTAGAGAAGGCATATTTTGCTGACTATGAGTGCTTTGTGACATATGGATGCATTGAACAAATACTCTGTTTCATAGGAATATTACGCTATTTTTTTTCTGGAAGGGCTGAAAACAAATGAATTACCACTTGTTAGGAAAGTTATGAAAAATATTCTACTCAATAAGAGAATGAAATAGTGACATCTGGGGTTCCCTTTCATTCTTAATTTCTATTATACTGATTTTATTGCAACCTAATTCTCATGGTATCTTTCCCTTCCAATTGTCTCTGAAATTTGCAAAAGTCAACCAATCAAACCAATAACAACAAAAAAGTGTTTTTGCTTTCTAATATGTGTAAAAGCAAATGGAAAACCTGTGACTTTGCCAAAACATGACTCATCTAATATCTTATAAGTAAATGTTATTTTGTTCTACACGAGAATGAGAATTTAACAACTAGATCCATTGAATTCTCAGGACAGTACACCAAATTTTACTTAAAAGGACAGTAAATAGTCCCTCTCTCTTAGCTGTTTGGATAAATATTTTAAAGTGGGAAAATCGGTGGCTTATCAAATATTCTACATGATCTTTTAAACTTGGTTACAATATTTTAAAACATCTCATATATGCAAATAAAGCATGAGAAATATTTTTAAAGTGGTTATATGAATACATTCTCTAGAGAATAACGAAGCCTCTGCTGTTATATTATTTATGTACATTATATTGCCATAGATTTTAATTATTTTACATAAGGTAAGAGGAAAATGTAATAAACCAAATGTGCATGATTTGCATTATCTCACTTTTCAAAATCAACTTTTCCAGAATCTCTTGTCATCCATTCATAGTCTGAGTTAAGACTTGCTTTTATTACTTTAACAAATTACCTAAAATAGACTATCCTTTCAAAGTTGTAAAGAACATTACTTGACAAGAAGAGTTAGTGATAGGTTAAAGTACTGAAAGTTCTTTTAAAAATTATATTTGCTATTTTTAAACTACACTATAAAACACAAATGAAAACATAATGATAAAAATGTATGTATATACTGAATTTGGGGTTAACAGATACACACTACTATATATAAAATAGATAAGCAACAAGGACCTACTTTATAGTACAGGGAACTATACTCAATATCTTGTAATAACCTATAATGGAAAGAATCTGAAAAAGAAAAAAAATATATATATATATAACTGAATCACTTTACTGTACACCTGAAACCCTGTAGATCAACTATACTTCAGTTTTAAGAAGTATGTATATACTACTTAGAAGTAACAAATATAATTTTATCAAAATCATATCCCATCTCTTTACTATAGAAAATAAAGGTTGAGTTAAACCCTAATCTTCAATCATATTTTCCTCCTATCTTTCTTACACAGAGGCAACTGTTTTATGAGTGATTACATACTGTTTATTTTTTTACTTTTTTTCTTTGAATTCCATTTCTCTGTGTGTTTTTTAAATATAAATAATACTGTGAATGCTTCTTGTTTGTTTGTTTTTTCTGACTTGGGTTTGTATCAAAACAAAGCAAAAGAACAAACAAAGAAAACAAGAACGATTTTTAAAATGGATAATAAGTTTCTTGTCTTAGGAAACTGGAATAACATAAAAGCAAGATTTTTGAAGCAACCTTACTATTTCATATCAATTTTCCAGAGTTTAAAAAGAGTATATCATATAATAGGCATGACTGAATGTAGACCCAGATCAAATTAACACATCGAATTAAAAATCTAATGAAGAGTGTTTCTGTGTAGTCTGATCCTGCTATTTCCAGCAAGATATTGATTTCTTATTTTTTGCATTTACTTATAGTCTACTTGGGGTTGCTTACTGAGGTTGTTTATAAAGGAAAAAAAATTTTTTAAGTTTAAGAAGTTTTTTAATTGAAAGCTAGTCTTGTCCCAAGAAGGAAATGGTTCATTACTTAATAGAGGACAAAGTGTTTAAAAAAAAAAAGTAGAAAATCAGGATTGTCATGACAGTAAACTGTTATGATTGGAGCAGCCAGAAATTGAAGAGATGAATAAAAACTGAAGGAAAGAAAAAAAAAAAGAAAAGAAAAGGAGAGGAAAAAATAATAAAAGAGTAAAGAAAAGAGTAAATAGCAAGCAGTGGCTAGGCCAAAAATTTAGTCAAATCTTGTATATTGTATGCACTGTCTCTCTTTAGCCATTGTAACTTATTTTTTTAACTATTTTTATTTTGGATTTGTGATATCTTGTCAGAGGGTAAAACTGAATTTAACTATGTTAAGTTTCTCTGCAATTCAGTATCATGGAAATCACAGTAGTTCTCACCAAATATTCTGTTAGCTGCTTGTGATTTCCCAGACCAACACTTGGTGAGGCAGATCCACAAGACTAGTTCTGACTAGTGATCTGAGTCTAAAACCTTCCAAAGTGATGCAGAAAAAGTCCACGTGTGGTCCCTCAGTTTTCTTCTCCTGCTACCAGTATTAAGGAGACTGTATGTTACAATATTCCAATATAAAAATGCAAGGTATATTGCAGTTACAAAATGGGTAAAGCTATGTCAGCTAGATTCCTTAGTGACTGTGTGTAGCAGAATTCTGCCAACTATAAGAAGGAATTCAACCTTTGATGTAAGAAGTCATACAGAGTTTTATTATTTTTTGTATTACCTAGCCTATCATGATTAATATCATACCTATCCTAATCATACCCTCTCTTTAGCATAATTTCATACTATTATCCTTTCATTTATCCTACTCTAATTCCATTATCCCACCATTTAATTTAAAGGTCACTGATTACTTCCTAATTGTCTTTGTTCTTTGACTACCCTTCCAGAAGTTATTTCTCTTTTATATCCATAATGTTGTAATTTCTAGTTCTTCTTAACATAACAGAAACTTACTGAGTGCCCCAAACACTTTAAAGCCTCTTTGGGACTTTACTATACAGTGGCAGAAATAGACATGTATGGAGATACAACTGGTTTTCAACTTGAAACATGTTCTCCTTTGTGTTGTTTTTGTGAAAGAGAAAAATATCAACACTGACTTGAATATGATGATAATAATCCTGATAAATGTAAATGTATATTTCTCTCCTCAACCACACACAAGCAAATGAAAAAGACTACATTCTAAATTTATATTTGCTCTTCATTCTCTACACTTTACACACTATTGTTTTTATATCGATATTCATGGCTTGATTTGGAAAATGGCAATTACCTTTAATATATCAACTTCAACTGAAGCATTCATAATGTGAGCCTTATTTACAAATTGATAGGAAGTTTATTTTATTTTATAAGCACTTCACAATGCAAAAGGCCATGTAATTACACATAGCCTAAGTGTCTACACATAGATATCGGCATTGCATAGAGAGTAGGCTGAGAGAATGGGCTTGGCACTCAGGACAGTTTTAAGCATGTTGTGTCTTAAGTGCCAAGTGACTTGCCTGTGGGTTTAATGCGGTATACTTAGGGCTTCCACCTTTTCTAAGTGTAATTTGTAGGGCTTTTGCATTGTTGGAAACTTGAGTTTGCTCAAGTACAAAATCCCAAGGAAAACAGAGATATAGTTTGTGATTAACACACAGGTGATAATTTTTTTAAACTGTATAGCACTTACTCTGTATTAGGCATTGTTCTAAATGCCCCCATGGATGTTAATTCATTTAAACAAAAGATTGTGAGGAAAATTATCAATGTATGGTTCTTGGGTAAGAAATGAGGTACAACTCTTACAGAATTCAGGGAACACTAAAACTTATGGAAGAGGGAGAAAAATCAGTAAAATGGTGACTGAAAAAGATAGGACAAAGAGGTTGACATAGTACCTGAGAAAGATAATGTTATGGGAGAAAGTGGTTAACATAATCACTTTATTCCAAGAAGTCAAGCACAATAAGTACTGAAGTAACAAGTCCATTGTTGTTACTATAAGGGGCCATGGATGGATGACCTTATTAAGCTGAGTGAGTAGAGCAGTGGGAGCTAAAGCCAGATTGTATGAGTTGGAAAAAAATGGGAAAGAAGGGAATGGAGACAGTGAATACATAACCTTTCAAGAAAGGTGTTTGTGAAACAATGGGTAGAGACAGGCTTATGTAAGCGTGTTGGAGAGAGAGATGGTGCGTAATTTCTTCTTTGTATTTAAGATGGCAGATTCTTAATAATCTTCAAATAGTGTTGGAAATGAACCAGAATACAAGGAGCAATTGAATAAATAGTCAAGAGAGATACAGATGAGAGAAAGTCCCCTGAATCACTTTATATCTTTCCATTCTTTCACCCCTTATACACTCTAATTTCAAATTTTAGTCTTCAGTCTTAACCCTCCCCAGAGAGTGCATAGAGTTTAGTGCTTAACAATCACCTCTCTGAAATTGATCCTAAAATCCACATCTCAAACTCTAATCTCTCTACTTTAAATTTCAATCCTGTATCCCTTCATTGCCTGCTGGGCATTTCCATTTAAGATTCAAACACATCTAAAAAGCTAGCTCTTCATTCTTTTAAAAAATCGTCTTTGCCTCCTGACTCCTCTTTCTGGAATTTATAGCCCGACACCTCCTCTTCTTTGACTATTCTCTCTTACTCATTCCCCTGTATTCAAATATTGCGTCTACCTTTAAATAACCATGCAGTCTTTGATTAGTCATAACCTCACAGAACTAATTCCTTATCTGTTTAGAGTACATGACCTTTAAGTTCTCTTCCAGCACTAATTTTGCCTGATTCTAGAAGCTGATATAAATATAAAGCTCAGTTGAACCATTGTAATAAAGATTGTCTAATTTTATGGATCTAGTTTGTGAATGTAAAAAAATAAAAGGTAATTAAACTGGCAACTGCCCTTTCCACAAGGGAATTTAAAAGGGATTTTTTATTCCCTTTAGCTCTTATGAATTAATCATGTATGGTACATATGCATTATTTTAGATACTTGATATAACTAAAATACAAATGTAAGGATTTTTTGACTAAAAAAATTCACTGATAATTTAGCTGTGTTAGGTCAGAATATTCAGTAAGTCATGGACAATGTGTTCTCTCAAGGATGTGTTTCCTGCT
>NW_006799724.1:1464129-1464656 GCF_000442215.2 Lipotes vexillifer
AGTTCATTTGATAAAGTATCCTAAAGCAATTAAATAGCAATATATTGAAATTATGAAGTTAGTTGAAATTATGACTAAAAATGCCTCAAAGAAATTTTCATTTGATTAAGGAAAGACAGTGCATCTCATTAGGTTAGTAATGGGGTAAAGATGTGACCTAGAGTCTCCAATTCATTCCAAAGACCTCTTGGTCAACGTATTTCATATTAGAGGTAGGCACATTTAACACATGCATAAGAACATATGAACAAACACTAATCTAAAATCACCAAACTAGAGGAAAGATATCAATTATATAAATAATAAAAATAGGATGAGGTCCTACATTGTGGCATTGAGCAGTATATACTATAAGCCAGCTTCAACAGTAATAAGTGACTGTAAACAAACTTGAGTCAACTGTGTGATTTACTTTACCTTTTAGGTCACTTTACATAAAATCACATTTGCTCACCAGGTCCTTTAATAGAAAGTTGACAGCAGGGCAGAGTCTTATTAATTTTTTTTTTTTTTTTTTTTTTTTTTTT
>NW_006799724.1:1464701-1468712 GCF_000442215.2 Lipotes vexillifer
GCAGTTACGCGGGCCTCTCACTGTTGTGGCCTCTCCCGTTGCGGAGCACAGGCTCCGGACGCACAGGCTCAGGGACCATGGCTCAAGGGCCTAGCCGCTCCGCGGCATGGCATGTGGAATCTTCCCGGACCCGGGCACCCGGACCGGGGCACAAACCTGTGTCCCCTGTGTCCCCGGCAGGCGGACTCTCAACCACTGCGCCACCAGGGAAGCCCCTCTTCTTAATTTTTATACCCTCTAAAATATCTCTCATCTAAATTAGGTTGAATTGTAAATTGCCAATATTCTGCCAGGTTTTTAAAATTATAAAAACAGTAAATTCATATTGTTCAATCTAATAGCAGATGTCTTATAAATATCCATTGGTAGTGTAACTGGTAGTAATATGGCATGCGTAGCATGGAATAGATACTGTTGGATGATAATGCATGCTTACCCTTACTTTATAAGAGCCTGAAAATATATTCAAGGTATGTAACTAATGAATGGTAAACTGAGATTCTCTGATTTGGGTCCAGGGCACATTCATTTATCTGCCACATTGCTACTCATTTGCTGCTTGTTATCCAACCAGTTCTTGAAAGTTAAAAAAAAGAAAACTTGAATTTTGAACTAAAATATAATATACATGCTTTTCATGAACTCAGAATTAATCCTTTATAAAACTGCAGTCAAAATTATTGTTTTTTATTCATTCTTATATCCATCCACTCACCTATATCCTTATCTAACCACTACAATAGATATTGTAGCATCCATAAAATATATTGACAACATATTTGATATAATAATCTATCAATATATTTTCTAAGTTTTCTTTGAGGAACAAAACAGTAAATGCAATGTTACCTTAAAAATCCTAAAAATACTGTATCATTTACATTGTTTTTGCATATATTTTATTTTTAATTAAGTTAATTATGCAATTTTTTTATTGAACTTATTCTATGCATTCGACATTTTTCTAGGCATTAGGGATAAACTGATGGAAATCTATTTCCTTGCCCTCATTGAGCTATATTCTGATGAGAAGGGAAAAAAATTATACATGTATAAAGTCAGCAAATAATTTTTATAATATATGAGTGCCTTTTAAAATATCAACATACAATATATAAAAATTGTACATAATATTCTCTCTATACACACATGATAACATTTTTTTACATTACAGAGAGCAATAAAAAGATCTAAAGAGGTAGAAAATATGGTGCCTTTCCTCTAAAAACCATAATCTATTAGGAAATATTGGAATATACAGCTAAAATAACATAAATGAAAGTTTATTTGTCTCATATAACAAGAACTATAGTTAGGTTGCTGCTTCCTTTATTTCAGAGGCTTGATGAAGTCAGGGCCAGGATTCTTAGAGTCTCTAGGTTAGCTGAGTTATAAGGAAGGTAGGGAAATTGAGTATTTAGCTTTTACAAACTCTGTTAGTAAAATCAAGAAAAGGAGAAGAAAGTAGGAATTGGATATTGCTTTAAATTATGTTCCATAGAATCAGACCTGGAAGTTTTTTGTGAAAGTGATTTATTTACAGGAAAATCTAATAGAGATAAACGGGTGAGACAAAGAAAGGAAGAAAGCCAAGCAAAGATAAAACATCAAGTCAGATATCCCAGTGGATGATTTTGACTCAGTCTCATAAAGGAGTTTTAGAGTCAGTGTCAGGGCCACATCATTGCCTTGAGAGAGGAGAGCAGAAATATTTATATTCCCACAACCACAGGTCATTGGTTCAGGGCAGCTTCCTGGAGAGAGTAATTGTTCAAGCAATTCCCATACTCCATATCTGAGTTCTGCCAGTTTGAAGGAAGCCCTCTGAAAAAGAGATACAAGTGCTAGCTATTGAGAATGAAAGCATACCAAGAGCCTGTGAACATGAAATGGTAAAGACGTCCAAGGGGCTACTGGCAGAGAAATGACATCATCTGTTACAGAAGCCGAGTGAGCTAACCTACATTCTCCATCAGGGAATCAAAATATTCAAGGATAAGTTAAATAGCAGCAAAGGTAACATTGCTAGAGATAACATTAATGTAATTAAGAATCAATATAATAATGTCATACATGGTGAAAAATTTCTGAGGACCAGATTCATTAGGTCAATTTTAATTATACTCATTTATACTTGTACCCTGTCAGTTTTGTCAAATACACGAAGTGGAATGTGGGGGAAATAAATCAGTATAATCATTGTGAGAAATGGTATTCTACCCAGGGCCCTGAGATGGAATTGTAAAAACAGAACGAAAAAATGATCCTGTCCTGGTAAACAGCTAGAATCAATATTTGGTCTTAAGAAAGTGCATTGATTATTTTTAACTATGCCCAGACCTTTTACAATGTCTTTGATTTTATTCACACTTTAGCCATTTTAGAAATCCACTTGAGAAAACATGACTTGAGAGATTAGAAAATACATTCTGACTAAAAATTATTGCTCTAAATTACATATCCTTCTGCTCATTAGTTAAATTATAAGAAAAGCCTAAAAATAAATCTATAAGGAGATTATTAATAGTAATATATTTTCCCATAAATAGCTCAAATTTACGCAATTATTTCCTCTAATCTACTTTTAAAGATAATCTCCAAATATATGCCTGATAAATCAATAGATCCCACTTAAGAGGAGCAATTCTTATGGTGGCAGAAATTAGCTACTTTATATAATCAGTTAATTTGTTCTCACTATTGACTTTTAAAGCCCTTTGAACAATGTTTAGTGTTGTTGTCTTTCATCTTGTTAATCACATTCACTTGAGATGAAGGAAGCAGTCTAAAATAATCTATTCAAGCCGAAAAGTGTTGTAACTATCCTCTGAACTGTGCTTTGGTATAACTCAGTAGACACTGGCTACCATTTTACTCCAAAGGAATGTTTGCCAATGAAGATCTCTACTTGGGAGAAATATCTTACTTGTAATTGAGCTTTACCTTTTGCCTTTCATTATGAACCTAATAATTAAATGTGATAACTCACAAAATAATTAAATGTGATAACTCTGTTTTTTAAAGTGAAAAAGATGTATTATATTTTTGTGTCTTTAGAAAATTAACATTGGTTTTTAAATAAAGTAAATATCAATCAGTCCAAACCCTCATATAATAACACTAATATTTACTTAATAGATCTTTTGCTTCACTTAAAAAAAGCATTAGTCAGGGGCTTCCTTGGTGGCGCAGTGCTTGAGAGTCCGCCTGCCGATGCAGGAGACGCGGGTTCGTGCCCCGGTCCGGGAAGATCCCACATGCCGCGGAGCGGCTGGGCCCGTGAGCCATGGCCGCTGAGCCTGCGCGTCCGGAGCCTGTGCTCCGCAAATGGGAGAGGCCACAACAGTGAGAGGCCCGCATAACGCAAGAAAAAAAAAAAAAAAAAAGAGAAAAAAAGCATTAGTCCCGTTACTTTCCAAGAAGCATTAAACAATTTTATAAATCAAAGTGACATTTATATGTACATTGAGGTAAAATTTTATTTAGAAAGTTTCTTTAAAGAGTAGGACTGTTTTCTCTTTTTCCTGCTCATCATTCAACAAGTATGACAGTTTTTCTTAACTTAGCATAAGTAACTAACCTAAATCCAGTTTCCTCAATTATTTCTTTAATAATTATAATTATGGCAAAATTTATAGAACAGAATTACTTAAAAATAATCTCACATAAGTTTTGAAATATTTTATAAATAAATGTGAAAATGCAATTAAATTTCCATGATGATTGTTTTCCAAACCTTATTTATATGTTTGCATTAGCAGTATTTCACCTCGTTCCTTGAATCAATTGTTGGATATATTCAGAAATCATGACAAAATGATTGATGTTTATGAGTTCCAATCTGAGCCCTGTTTGTTAGAAATAATTTATATTTGACAATCCAGCAATAGCTCATGAAGACTGAATGCTTTATTTTGGTCACTGCAGATGTAATCAAATGTCTCTTTAATATCTTTTGAGTATTTTTTTTTTTTGACTAATTTTTTTTTTTTTTTTTTTTTTTTTTTTGGT
>NW_006799724.1:1468817-1478995 GCF_000442215.2 Lipotes vexillifer
TCTTCCCGGACCGGGGCACGAACCCACGTCCCCTGCATCGGCAGGCGGACTCTCAACCACTGTGCCACCAGGGAAGCCCTTTTTGACTAATTATTGAGGTAAATGTTAGAGTCTGCTTAATTGCACTTTGGAAAAATCTGTTTTGGAAAGTAGGGACACCTAGTGTGTTTCTGAAACATTGCAATGACATTTACCATGGGCTTGTATTCCTACTATTTATTTAGGTGCTTTATTTTCTTTAGGTCAGGTTATCTTACCAACAACTCCAAAAGAAGTCATGGAAGTTAGTGTTCATTTTCAGATGAGGGAACTGAGACTTGCAGAGATATAGTAAGTTGGCAAGGTAATGGCTAGAGACTGAATACTTACACAGACCCCAGCACTTAAATTATTTTACATAAGGCCCGTGTACTGCAAAAAAAAAAAAGAAAAAGTTATTTTACATAGATTCTTTTTTTCCAGACCCCTCAAACTTTATGTCTTTAAAGAGAAATAGAAAAATATTTTAAAAATCATGAGCACATTCATAATTGCTTTGATGGCAAAAAGTAAGGACTGGTCAACTCTACTTCAGAGACTGGAACATTCCATAGAGGGAGTAATACTTGAGTTAAGCCTTGAAAGGTCCATTGGTATATAACAGTAGTAAGTAGTTGGGGTAATTCCAAAGAGATGTACTAATAGGACAAATTTCACAGATTTGAAAGAATTAGACAATTTTAGGGAATTGTGAACAGTTCAGTATTAAAAGGAGTATGCTGTGTGATTGGAAATTAAGAATGCAAATAAGTCTATAATATCCTGGGGAAACTGACACAATCAAGCCCATCAATTATTTAGCTCATATAAATCTCCAATAAGATTTCTCTTGAAAATAAACAATATCTAAAATATTATTACTATGGCAAAACCTGCTCTGATCTCTGGAAGATTTCTTTCAGAGCGTAAAGAACTGATCATTTTCAACTCCATAATATTACTTCCATAGGTCTTACTCAATATGTAGTCAGCAAATGTTCTACAGGCCAACAAAGCTCAGAGGAATTTCTAATATTCAAAGAAGTAGTATTAACTTAGTTGAGCTCAATATCATAATTTTCAGAACATTAACAAATATAAGGGCTTCCCTGGTAGCACAGTGGTTGGGGGTCCGCCTGCTGATGCAGGGGACACGGGTTCGTGCCCCAGTCCGGGAGGATCCCACGTGCCATGGAGCGGCTGGGCCAGTGGGCCGTGGCCACTGGGCCTGCTCGTCCGGAGCCTATGCTCCACGGCGTGAGAGGCCGCAGTGGTGAGAGGCCCACGTACCGCAAAAAAAAAAAAAAAAAAAAAAAAAAAAAAAGAAAAGAAATATAAGGTATTTATTAATTTTTATTTTTTTCAAAATGATCAGGAACTAGTTACCACAAGTTTAACTGAAGCATTTGCTAATATACCTGGAAGCAACACCTATTTTACTGACAGTATAATAACATACTATCCCACAATAATGATGCCAAAAAGCAATTACTCTAGAAAAAGTTAAATCACCGAGGCACGTTGCTTTTATTACTTATAAAGTTTTCCAGAAAGAACACATCTGAATATCATTTTATTGGTGATGACAATTGAACAATACTCACAAAACATAACTGTTCTTCAGTAACTAATAATTATCAAAGATTATAATTGTCCAATATTGAGAAGTATAGAACAAAATACAATTATATTGTTGAGATAGGCAGGAGAAATACATTTGACAACATTGCTCCAATATTACTAGTAAGCCAAGCATAGTGTTATATGTACTAGACTTTTCATTGACAGAAAGATAAATGAATCCACTCAAAGAAAGTCTAATATTTGCTGTCAGTAAGGCCAAATTTAGGCATTTGACCACAACAACGTACAGTATCTCTTATCAGACTAAACTCTTGTGTAAAACCATAAAACTGGATAAATTAGAGAAAGAAACTTTTTTCACATGTTGGAAAGCAAGCAGTGCATGATTTGATGCCTGAGAGAACACAATGGAACAGCATCCTTAGAGTGCTGAAAGAGAAATCTGCCAGACTATAATTCATTACCAGGTGAAAATGTTTGTTAAAAATAAAGACAAAATAAAGGCATCTGAAAATAAATTAAAACTCAGAGAATTTGACAGTAATAGTTATGGACTACAAGAAACATTAAAAGCTATCCTTCAAGCAAAGGTAAGATGACACCCAGTGGAAACTGAAAACCACTAGAAAGAAAAGTTTTCTGGAAATAGTAAATATGTAGATAAATATTTTTAAAATTCATTTATTTTTTTCTTATTTCTTTAAAAGATAATTGAAAGTTGAAAGCAAAGATAATCACCGGATATTTAAGAGTTTGTATATAAACAGAGGTATAAGCAGCAAAAGCACAAAAAATATAACAAGACTAAATGGATTTATATTGTGGTATTATTCTTATATTATAAACTAAATTGTATAATACTAATTCAAGAGATATTGTGTAAGATTAGTATATAAATTGCAATCACTAAAGAAAAAGCCATACCTAAAAAACCAATAGATATTTTAAAACTACTCAATTCCAAAGTGGAAAGAAAAGAGAGAAAAAAGGAACTCAAACCAGATGAGGTAAAGAGAAAGTATCTATTGAAATGGCATTTGAAACTGACTGCAATTGGATTATATGTAAATAGATATTGTCAATTGGATTAAAAAAAACAAGATGCAGCTATTTATTATTTTCAAAAGATACACTATAAATATTAAAGAAGAGGCAAATATTTCATAGTAGAATACAGAAAGAGAAGCCACAAAGTTTTATCAAATTGTATCTCCTCAAGAGAAAGAGATACCATTAAGAATATGAATAGGAAAAGCATAGACCATGTAGTATTCACAATACGTATATTTGATAAGAACTTGTACTTTTCATATGTAAAGAACTCCTACAACTCAATAATAAAGTTAAAAGATTAATTCAATTAAAAATGGGCAAGGGGCTTCCCTGGTGGCACAGTGGTTGAGAGTCTGCCTGCCGATGCAGGGGACATGGGTTCATGCCCCGGTCCGGGAAGATACCACATGCCACGGTGTGGCTGCCCCGTGAGCCATGGCCGCTGGGCCTGCGCCTCCGGAGCCTGTGCTCCGCAACGGGAGAGGCCACAACAGTGAGAGGCCCGCGTACCACAAAAACAAACAAACAAAAAAATGGGCAAGATCTTCAAAGAGACAGTTTGTAAAAGAAGAATAGTCAGTAAAGACAGGAAATCATACTCAACATCATTAGTCATGAGAGAAATGCAAATTAATACATCAGTGTGATACAATTAGGTCCAGAGTCTGGCTCCTGGTTAAAAACCCATGTGTAATTTTCCAGGTCTGAGCATAGGCAGTTACAAAGGCTTTATCTGACAGGCCTCAGGGGAAAGCTGTCTTCCCCACATCAGACTTGGTGTACAGCCCATGCATCGCAGTCTATGAAGGGAGAAGCAGGCAAGGACTCAAACCCTTCCAGTAAGTCATGCTCTTCATATATTTGCATTCCTAGCCCTGGTACCCTCGCTCCTGGATCTCTTTATCTGATGTCTTGGACAGAGGTCTTCCTCAGGTACATCTGCTGAGACCTACTTATGGTGGAGGTGGTGGGGACAGCAGGGAGACCAGGGGAAACTGAGAAGACACTTTTCTCCGCTCTGACTCAGAACCCAGTGTTTTCCACTCCTAGCCCTTCCCCTTTGTCCTCCTCACCCCTCCTCCTCAGAGTCCAAAAAACTACCAGAGCCTTTTGTTCTGGCTCCCTCAATAGTGAGAAAATCTCCACACCTATGCTGAGCTGCGGGACCCTCAGGCGGTGGGCAGTTTCAGCTAGGGAAATGTAACAGGGAGAGTCAGGGTGCTTTCTATGGTTTTAGCCTCTTGCTAAAAACACCATCACAGCGAGTAAAGGAATAATTCTTTTGGCTTGTTGCTTTAATGGGCTACTCCAACACCTGAGAACTCCTCTATCTCCCTCTCTCTCTCTTTCTCTCTCTCTCTCTCTCTCAGCCTAGCTGAGGTCCTGAGCTCTACATACATAGTAGAAAGGCAAAAATGACATTTAACAACAACATCAAAACCTGGTGAGGACTGGTAGCAATAAGAACTTTTATATGCTGCTGTTGGATTGCAAAATGGTATCACCAGTTTAGAAAATGGTTTGCAAATCTTTTATAATGTCAAACATTTACCTACACTCTATCTAACAATTACATATCTAAGTATTTGCACAAGAGAACTGAAAACACAAGCTAATAAAAAGACTTGTACAAAAAGTTTCATAGAAGCCTAAAACTTGAAAAAAGAAGGGCTCAGATTTTCATTAACTGGAGGATGTATAAAAAAACTGTGGTATAATATATGTAATGGAATACTGTTTAGCATTAAAAAAAAATAGACCAATACATACAACTTGAAAGAATCTTTTTAAAAATTATGCTGAGAGAAAAAATCCAGACGCCAGAGAATACATGATATAACATTTCATTGATGTACAGTTCTTGATCTGGCAAACATAATCTTTGGTGAGTGAAAAAAGAACATTATTTGCCTATGGTGAGTGAGGTTCAGATTGACAGGAAAGGCACAGAAAGGACTCTTTTGGATAATGGAAATATTATGTGTCTTGATAGGTTCCTGTGAATATATAAGGTCTGTGCAACTTAGTCTACATAAATTGGATCTCAAAAAGTAAATGTGTCTGTCACTCACATTCCTTCATCTATGAAACTTTATAGACCCTGCATCTGAAAGATTCAAAGTAATATCTAAATATTTTATTTTCATTGTAAAGAATAACAATCTCCAAAAATTATATTCATTCACTGGGAACTTCATAACTATTTGGCAGTCTACTTTAACTTTACATATCAAACACATTCTTAAGATAAATTTATCTTAAAGATACATTTCTCCACAGAAATAATTTAGGGAATGAAAATTTTATGTAACTGCCAATTATAAAGGAACACTAGAGTATAAGGATTTTTGAGATGACCTTGACTAAGCTTTCAGGTTTCCTATTTTCAACTGCTATCTTATAATATTTGGAGTATGCACCCCAAATTTTGTATTCCTTCATTGGTAAAACTTTAAGAACTGGTTTTGACTAGTCAGGTCCCAATAGATATAAACTGTTATAAGCATCAATGTTAGAAATATAGTCAATTAAGAACTGGGATTAAAACTAACTAAAAAGCTGTAGTGATGCAAATTTCCCAATGACTGATTCATACTTCATTCAACAAAAGCAGAATAAAAATTTAAAGACAGGAATAAAGTAATTGTTCAGCTACGAGATCACATCAGCGTTTTGGTTATTCAGGAAGAACACTTGACTGCAAATTGGTCTTCTTTACTTCCGAAGTATGAACAATCATTACCACATATAATATCTACATGTTTAATCCTTGACATCTGCGTTTTGTATTTGAGCTGTGTATGCCTGTGAGTGTGTGTGTGTGTGTGTGTGTAAGGATGGACTTTGGCACATTAATTTAGCTAGCTGAAAACTTTATTCATTTCTATTTCTATTGTACTAACAGACAAATTGGTTGCAGCTGGCCACAATTGCTTTTGAAAAGGATGCAATAACATACTATTTCAAATACAAATGTATATAGTTGAGCAATGATTAAACAACTGTTCCACTCTACCCATTCATAAAGTATTTACTGTGTGTGTGCATCAAGCAAAGAGAAATACGCATATACTCAAATTCTGAGTTTTATCTATACTGTTTATTAGATAGGTAGGTAAATTTGTGTGGCATCTGTAAATGAATGAATGTCAATACTTTTTCAAAACTTCATGCTGATAATGTATATATAACTTTGGTAAAAAAAAATAAACATAACTTTTCCTATTTTCATTGAAACTGAAACTCACAAAAAAAAAAACCAAAACCCCATAGGCTTATTTGGCAGAAGCTGACAAGCTGAATCTACAATTTTTCTCAAAGGGTGAAGAAACTAGAATAGACAGAAAAATTTTGAAAAAGAAGAAAGTTTAAGAACTCACACACTAGTTTATTTCAATATTACTATAAAGCTACTAACCAAGGTAGGGTAATATTGGTGAAGCATAGATATGTAAATCAGCGGAACAAAATATAAATTTCAGGAGTACTCCCAATAATGATCAATTGACTTTTTCTAATTAATAAACTTCACTTTTAGAACAGTTTAGATTTATAGAAAAAGTAACCAGATAGTACAGAGAATTCCAATATGCTCTCCACCCTCCCCACACCACATAGTTTTCCCTATGATTAATATCTTGTAATAGTATGGTACATTTGTTATAACTGAAGAACCAATAATGATACATCAGTATTAACTAAAGTTCATGATTTGCATAAAGCCTCACTCTAAAGTCTTGCTATGAGGTCAGTGTTATCCTAATAACAAAAGCAGAGAAAAACAACAGATGTAACAAAACTACAATTACAGACCAACATCCCTTAGGATTATAGACACACAAAAATAACAAAAATGAAAAAACCAATAAACAAAAACAAAAAAATTCATCAAAATACTACCAAAACAGATCCAGCAATGTATAAATGAATTGAACACCATGACCAAAAGAGCTTCAAGTATATAAAAGTTTCAAGATTGGTTCAACCTAAGAAAATTGATCAATGTAACATACCATATTAATAGAATGAAGGAAAAAAACAACAAATGATCATCTCAATTTGATGGAAATAAAAAGTATTTGACAAAATCCAACACATTTTCATGATAAAAACATTAAAACTAAGCCAGGAATAGAAGGGAACTTTTCAACCTGACAAAAACATTTATGAAAAATCCATAGCTAACATCATATTTAATGATGAAAGACTTAAGGATTTCCTCCTAACATCAAGAACAAGACAAATATGTCCATTCTTGCCACTTCTACTCAACATTGTACTGAAGGTTCTAGACAGGGAAATTAGCCAGAAAAAAAGAAATAAACGGCACCTGATAGGACAGAAGAAATTAAAACACTCTATTCAAAGATGGTGTGAGCTTGTATATAGTAAATCCTAAGTAATCCACGGGAAAATACCATTTGATAAAAGAATTTAACAAGGCTTCAGGATACAAGATCAAGATACAAAAATCAACTGTATTTCTTACATTGGCAATAAACAATCAAAATTGAAATTAAGAAAACAGTTCTGGGCTTCCCTGGTGGCGCAGTGGTTGGGAGTCTGCCTGCCGATGCAGGGGACGCAGGTTCGTGCCCTGGTCTGGGAGGATCCTGCATGCCGCACAGCGGCTGGGCCCATGGGCCATGGCTGCTGGGCCTGCACGTCCGGAGCCGGTGCTCCGCAACGGGAGAGGCCACAGCAGTGAGAGGCCTGCATACCGCAAAAATAAATAAATAAAATCCTCAGAAATAAATTTAATAAAAGAAATCCAAGGTTTATACATCGAAAAGTATAAAACATTGTTCAAAGAAACTAAAGAAGACCTAAGTCAATGGAAAGACATCCTGTATTGATGGACTTGAAGACTTAGTTTTGTTAAGATGTCAATAATCCCCCAATTTATCTACAGATTCAACACAATCCATATCAAAATCCAAGCTTCCTTTTTTTCTGAAATTGACAAACTGTTCCTAAAATTCGTATGGAATTGCTGGGAACACTGAGAAGCCAAAGCAAGTTTGAAAAAGAACAAAGTTGTAGAATTCACATTTCCTGATTTTAAAACATTACTACAAACACACAGTAATCAATAGGATGTGGTATTTTTATATAGATAGATATATAGATTAATAGAATGTAATTGAGATTTCAGATATAGACCCTTACATTTATAGTCAACTGATTTTTAACAACAGTATAAAGACAATTCAAGGGAAAGTATGGAATTTTTAATAAATGTCTCTGTGCAAACCAGATCTCCACATACAAAAAGAATGGATTTGGACCCATACCTCACAGCATTTACCAAAAATACATCAAACAAATCAAAGACATAAATGTGAGATCTAAAACTATACAATTTGTAGAAAATGTAAATGCAGATCTTTGTGACCTTGAATTGGGCAATGATTTCATAGATATGAAACCAAAAGCAGAACAACAAAAGAACAAAATAGATAAACTGGACCACATCAAAAAAAGTTTTAACATGTGCTTTAGATTATACTGTCAAGAAAGTATAAAGTTAACCTACAAAAGGAAAGAAAATATATGCCAGTCATATATCTGATAAGGGATTTGTATCAAGAGTATATAAAGTGGGCTTCCCCGGTGGCTCAGTGGTTTGAGAGTCCGCCTGCCGATGCAGAAGACGCGGGTTCGTGCCCCGGTCCGGGAGGATCCCACATGCTGCGGAGCGGCTGGGCCCATGAGCCATGGCCGCTGAGCCTGTGCGTCTGGAGCCTGTGCTCCGCAATGGGAGAGGCCACAACAGTGAGAGGCCCGCGTAACGCAAAAAAAAAAAAAAAAAAAAAAAAAGAGTATATAAGTACTCTTAAAACAAAAAAATAAAAAGATAATATACAAAGGATTTGAATAGACATTTCTCCAAAGAAGATAAACAATGGGCACATGAAAAGTTACTCAATTTCTTTAGTTATAAGGGCAATGTAAATTAAAACCACAATAAGCACCATTTTACACCTACTACTATAGCTCTAATCAAAAGGTCAGAAATAACAAATGTTTGCTAAAATATGAAGAAATCAGAATCCTTATATATGCTAGTGGGAATTTTAAATGGAACAGCCACTTTTGAACAGTTTGATAATTCCTAAAACTATTTATGCATAGGGTTATGACCTAACAATTCCACACCTAGGTATACACCCAAGAGAATTGAAAATATATAGCCACAAAAAATCATGTACACGAATGTTCATAACAGCTTTATTAATAATAGCCAAAAGCTGGAAGCTATCCAAATATTCATCTCTTGATGAATATATAAACACAATGTGGTATATTGATGCAATGAAATATTATCCAGTCATAAAAAGGAATGAAGTACTTATACAAACTACAATATGGATGAAATTCTTACACCAATACATACAGATAAATATATATATATCTAGGCCTACATAGATATTTATATATATGGATATAAATGTACACTTGGTCATAAAGTAAAATATCTTTTTCATTGTGGAGTCAAAATAAAAAACATTTGAAAATCATTGTTATATCCTGGCTGGCACAATAAACAAAACACAAAAAAGGAATAATATTTATGGCATGTGAAAATTATAAGAAATTCAAGTTTTAGATTCCATAAATAAAGTTTTGTTGGAACGCAATAAGGCTCCTTTATTTACGTACTGTCTATGGCAGTTTTTGCATTACAGTGGCCAAGTTGCATCATTGTAACAGAATGCACAGCCTGTAAAACCTAATATTCACTATCTGTTATTTTATAGAAAAAAAAAAAACAATTTTTAAACCATGGATTAGACAGTAAGTACTTGGCAGGAAAATGAAGGAAAAGGTAAAATAATACTTTGGGAAGTATCTATAAGTATATGTGGATTTTAAAAATAATCAGATAAATTTAATTGTGAGACTTGAAACAACAGAAGACAGCAAATTTTAAAAAGAAGAATTCAGTTATAACATTATTACACAAGTTCTTGGAATGTTAATGGTTAATTTTAAAATAATAAACACAAAAGGATAAATTTACAGTTTGTGTAAATATACAGATTTCTTGAGCAACTACTGTATTCCGAAAATTGTACTGAGAGAAATGAATAGGATCTATGTCTCAAGACTTATTTAATATGGTTGAAGCAGTCAGTACTTGTCATTCATTTTTACTCATAATTTGTAAATTTGATAATTCCCAGGGACTGCAATCAAATGTACTGGTATTTGAGGTATGGAGTTACTTCCCTTTAAAACCAATAATCCCACTGAATTTCAGATTCACTTTACTATGTTGTTCTATACAAATGACTAATTTCTAATTATATGAAATAAAAATTATGGACAGAAGCCTATGAGTAGGAGTTATACACCCATATTCACAGTAAGACTCATTCCCTCATCCAGGGGCCAAAGGAAGCTAAGTGTTTTGAATAATATCGATTATGGTTCCCAATTTCTCAGTGACCCCTTCTTTCTCATGCTGTTGACTACCTGCTAGCTCTTTTGAAAGTCAGGATAGTTGTGGCCTCAGCAGG